>NC_135882.1:37609403-37719807 GCF_964194155.1 Cetorhinus maximus | reverse complement strand
GAGAGCAGGGCACTGAACAATAGAGAGCAGGGCACTGAACAAGGGAGAGCAGGGCGCTGAACAAGGGAGAGCAGGGTGCTGAACAAGGGAGAGCAGGGCACTGAACAAGGGAGAGCTGGGCACTGAACAAGGGAGAGCAGGGCGCTGAACAATAGAGAGCAGGGTGCTGATCAATGGAGAGCAGGGCACTGAACAAGGGAGAGCAGGGCACTGAACAATAGAGGGCCGGGCGCTGAACAAGGGAGAGTAGGGCACTGAGCAATAGAGAGCAGGGCACTGAACAATAGAGAGCAGGGCACTGAACAAGGGAGAGCAGGGCGCTGAACAAGGGTGAGCAGGGCACTGAACAAGGGAGAGCAGGGCACAGAACAAGGGAGAGCAGGGCACTGAACAAGGGAGAGCAGGGCGCTGAACAATAGAGAGCAGGGTGCTGATCAATGGAGAGCAGGGCACTGAACAAGGGAGAGCAGGGCACTGAACAATTGAGAGCCGGGCACTGAACAAGGGAGAGTAGGGCACTGAGCAATAGAGAGCAGGGCGCTGAACAAGGGAGAGCAGGGCGCTGAACAATGGAGAGCAGGGCCCTGAACAGGGGAGAGCAGGGCGCTGAACAGAGAGCAGGGCACTGAACAATGGAGAGCAGGGCACTGAACAAGGGAGAGCAGGGCGCTGAACAATAGAGAGCAGGGCGCTGAACAAGGCAGAGCAGGGCGCTGAAAAAGGGACAGCAGGGCACTGAACAAGGGAGAGCAGGGCGCCTAACAATGGAGAGCAGGGCGCTGAACAATGGAGAGCAGGGCACAGAACAAGGGAGAGCAGGGCACTGAACAAAGGAGAGCAGGGCGCTGAACAATGGAGAGCAGGGCACTGAACATTGGAGAGCAGGGCAACGCACAAGGGAGAGCAGGGCGCTGAACAAGGGAGAGCAGGGCGCTTAACAATGGAGAGCAGGTCACTGAACAAGGGAGAGCAGAGCGCTGAACAAGGGAGAGCAGGGCGCTGAACAATAGAGGCAGGGCGTTGAACAAGGTAGAGCCGGGTGCTGAACAAGGGAGAGCAGGGCACTGAACAAGGGAGAGCAGGGCACTGAACAATGGAGAGCAGGGCGCTGCACAATGGAGAGCAGGGCACTGAACAAGGGAGAGCAGGGCGCTGAACAATGGAGAGCAGCGCACTGAACAATGGAGAGCAGGGCACTGCACAAGGGAGAGCAGGGCGCTGAACAAGGGAGAGCAGGGCGCTTAACAATGGAGAGCAGGTCACTGAACAAGGGAGAGCAGGGCACTGAACAAGGGAGAGCAGGGCGCTGAACAATGGAGAGCAGGGCACTGAACAAGGGAGAGCAGGGCGCTGAACAATGGAGAGCAGCGCACTGAACAATGGAGAGCAGGGCACTGCACAAGGGAGAGCAGGGCGCTGAACAAGGGAGAGCAGGGCGCTTAACAATGGAGAGCAGGTCACTGAACAAGGGAGAACAGGGCACTGAACAAGGGAGAGCAGGGCACTGAACAATGGAGAGTAGGGTGCTGACCAAGGGAGAGCAGGGCGCTGAACAAGGGAGAGCAGGGCGCTGCACAATGGAGAGCAGGGCACTGAACAATAGAGAGCAGGGTGCTGAACAAGGGAGAGCAGGGAGCTGAACAATAGAGAGCAGGGCGCTGAACAAGGGAGAGCAGGGCGCTGAACAAGGGAGAGCAGGGCACTGAACAATGGAGAGCAGGGCACTGCACAAGGGAGAGCAGGGCGCTGAACAGGGAGAGCAGGGCGCTGAACAATGGAGAGCAGGGCGCTGAACAATGGAGAGCAGGGCACTGAACAATGGAGAGCAGTGCACTGCACAAGGGAGAGCCGGGCGCTGAACAAGGGAGAGCAGGGCGCTGAACAAGGGAGAGCAGGGCGCTGAACAAGGGAGAGCAGGGCACTGAACAAGGGAGAGCAGGGCGCTGAAAAAGGGAGAGCAGGGCACTGAACAAGGGAGAGCAGGGCGCTGAACAAGAGAGAGCAGGGCACTAAACAAGGGAGAGCAGGGCGCTGAACAATGGAGAGCAGGGCACTGAACTAGGGAGAGCAGGGCACTGAACAATAGAGAGCAGGGCACTGAGCAATAGAGAGGAGGGCGCTGAACAAGGGAGAGCAGGGCGCTGAACAATGGAGAGCAGGGCGCTGAACAAGGGAGAGACGGGCGCTGAACAATGGAGAGAAAGGCGCTGAACAAGGGAGAGCAGGGCGCTGAACAAGGGAGAGTAGGGCACTGAACAATAGAGAGCAGGGCACTGAACAATGGAGAGCAGGGCACTGAGCAATAGAGAGCAGGGCGCTGAACAAGGGAGAGCAGGGCGCTGAACAATGGAGAGCAGGGCGCTGAACAAGGGAGAGCAGGGCGCTGAGCAATGGAGAGCAGGGCACTGAACAAGGGAGAGCAGGGCACTGAACAAGGGAGAGCAGGGCACTGAACAATGGAGAGCAGGGCGCTGAACAATGGAGAGCAGGGCACTGAACAAGGGAGAGCAGGGCGCTGAACAATGGAGAGCAGGGCACTAAACAATGGAGAGCAGGGCGCTGAACAATAGAGAGCAGGGTGCTGATCAATGGAGAGCAGGGCGCTGAACAATGGCGAGCAGGGCGCTGAACAATGGAGAGCAGGGCACTGAACAAGGGAGAGCAGGGCGCTGAACAATGGAGAGCAGGGCACTGAACAAGGGAGAGCAGGGCGCTGCACAATGGAGAGCAGGGCGCTGAACAATGGAGAGCAGGGCACAGAATAATAGAGAGCAGGGCGCTGAACAATAGAGAGCAGGGCGCTGAACAATGGAGAGCAGGGCACAGAATAATAGAGAGCCGGGCAATGAACGAGGGAGAGCAGGGCACTGAACAAGGGAGAGCAGGGCACAGAATAATAGAGAGCAGGGCGCTGAACGAGGGAGAGCAGGGCGCTGAACAATGTAGAGCAGGGCGCTGAACAAGGGAGAGAAGGGCGCTGAACAATAGAGAGCAGGGCACTGAACAATAGAGAGCAGGGTTCTGAACAAGGGAGAGCAGGGAACGGAATAATAGAGAGCAGGGCGCTGAACAAGGGAGAGCAGGGCACTGAACAAGGGAGTTCGGGGCACAGAATAATAGAGAGCAGGGCACTGGACAATGGAGAGCAGGGCGCTGAACAATGGAGAGGAGGGCTCTGAACAAGGGAGAGCAGGGCGCTGAACAATAGAGAGCAGGGCACTGAACAATAGAGAGCAGGGCGCTGAACAAGGGAGAGCAGGGCGCTGAACAATGGAGAGCAGGGCGCTGCACAATCGAGAGCAGGGCGCTGAACAAGGGAGAGCAGGGCGCTGCACAATAGAGAGCAGGGCGCTGAACAATGGAGAGCAGGGCACAGAATAATAGAGAGCAGGGCACTGAACAAGGGAGAGCAGGGCACAGAATAATAGAGAGCAGGGCGCTGAACGAGGAAGAGCAGGGCGCTGAACAAGGGAGAGCAGGGCGCTGAACAAGGGAGAGCAGGGCGCTGAACAAGGGAGAGCAGGGCGCTGAACAATAGAGAGCAGGGCACTGAACAATAGAGAGCAGGGTTCTGAACAAGGGCGAGCAGGGCACAGAATAATAGAGAGCAGGGCGCTGAACAAGGGAGAGAAGGGCACTGAACAAGGGAGAGCGGGGCACAGAATAATAGAGAGCAGGGCACTGGACAATGGAGAGCAGGGCGCTGAACAATGGAGAGCAGGGCACTGAACAAGGGAGAGCAGGGCGCTGAACAATAGAGAGCAGGGCATTGAACAATAGAGAGCAGGGCGCTGAACAAGGGAGAGCAGGGCGCTGAACAATGGAGAGCAGGGCGCTGCACAATGGAGAGCAGGGCGCTGAACAAGGGAGAGCAGGGCGCTGCACAATAGTGAGCAGGGCGCTGCACAATAGAGTGCAGGGCACTGAACAATGGAGAGCAGGGCACAGAACAATGGAGAGCAGGGCACTGAACAAGGGAGAGCAGGGCGCTGAACAATGGAGAGCAGGGCACTGAACAATGGAGAGCAGGGCGCTGAACAATAGAGAGCAGGACACTGAATAATAGAGAGCAGTGCACTGAACAATAGAGAGCAGGGTGCTGAACAATGGAGAGCAGGGCGCTGAACAATGGAGAGCAGGGCGCTGAACAAGGGAGAGCAGGGCGCTGATCAAGAGAGAGCAGGGCACTGAACAACGGAGAGCCGGGCGCTAAACAAGGGAGTGCAGGGCACTGAACAAGGTAGAGCAGGGCACTGAACAATGGAGAGCCGGGCGCTGAACAAGAGAGAGCAGGGTACTGAACAACGGCGAGCCGGGCGCTGAACAAGAGAGAGCTGGGCGCTGCACAAGGGAGAGCAGGGCACTTAACAATGGAGAGCAGGGCACTGAACAAGGTAGAGCAGGGCACTTAACAATGGAGAGCAGGGCACTGAACAATGGAGAGCACGGCACTGAACAATAGAGAGCAGGGCACTGAACAATACAGAGCAGGGCGCTGAACAAGGGAGAGCAGGGCACTGAACAATAGAGAGCAGGGCACTGAGCAATAGAGAGGAGGGCGCTGAACAAGGGAGAGCAGGGCACTGAACAGGGGAGAGCAGGGCACTGAACAGAGAGCAGGGCACTGAACAATGGAGAGCAGGGCACTGAACAAGGGCGAGCAGGGCGCTGAACAATAGAGAGCAGGGCGCTGAACAAGGCAGAGCAGGGCGCTGAACAAGGGAAAGCAGGGCGCTGAACAATAGAGAGCAGGACACTGAATAATAGAGAGCAGTGCACTGAACAATAGAGAGCAGGGCACTGCACAATAGAGAGCAGGGCACTGAACAAGGGAGAGCAGGGCGCTGATCAATAGAGAGCAGGGCGCTGAACAATGGAGAGCAGGGCGCTGAACAATGGAGAGCAGCGCGCTGAACAATGGAGAGCAGGGCGCTGAACAAGGGAGAGCCTGGCGCTGAACAATGGAGAGCAGGGCGCTGAACAATGGAGAGCAGGGCGCTGAACAATAGAGAGCATGGCGCTGACCAAGGGAGAGCAGGGCGCTGAACAATGGAGAGCAGGGCGCTGCACAATGGAGAGCAGGGCGCTGACCAAGGGAGAGCAGGGCGCTGACCAAGGGAGAGCTGGGCACTGAACAAGGGAGAGCAGGGCGCTGAACAAGAGAGAGCAGGGCACTGAACAAGGGAGAGCAGGGCGCTGACCAAGGGAGAGCTGGGCACTGAACAAGGGAGAGCAGGGCACTGAACTAGGGAGTGCAGGGCACTGAACAAGGGAGAGCAGGGCGCTGAACAAGGGAGAGCAGGGCGCTGAACAAGGGAGAGCAGGGCGCTGAACAAGAGAGAGCAGGGCACTGAACAAGGGAGAGCAGGGCACTGAACAAGGGAGAGCAGGGCACTGAACAATAGAGAGCAGGGCGCTGAACAAGGGAGAGCAGGGCGCTGAACAAGGGAGAGCAGGGGCAATAGGACAGGGCTCTGAGCATTCGAGACCAGTGAACTGAATAATCATAGAGTGCAGGGTATTAAACAATATGACAGAGTAGGGCACTGAATAAGAGAAAACAACCAGCAGAGGACAACAAAGTTCCAAAAATCATACTGTGCAGAATTTCGCCCTTGGTGGGTGTGTCCGGCCTTACCGACCACCGCCCGCGATTGGCACCGTACCGTGATTTCACACGGGCAGGCCAATTAAGGCCTGCCCAGCGTGATGTGGGAGCGGCAGTGCTGAGCACTGCCTGTGCAGGAGGGGGAAGTGGCCAAACGGGCAAACGCAAACTTCATGCATGCGCACGAGTAAGCGCTGCATAATTTCCCTGAGGCACAGAGCAATGCTTTTCCAAAGAGGACAGCCACCCAGTGCCACTACAGGATGAATGGTCTCATCCACTCCACCAGGGTATCTCACTCTTCTCATCACTCTCGACTCACCAACCCATCACACATCTACGGGGATCTCACACCTCAAGGGACAACACCACTAACTCTCACATACACCCTCACATCTCCGTCAGGCTCGTACCCTCTGGAGCTCAAATCCTCATCCTGTCCATGGCGACGCTCACCACACAAACATTCCACACAGTGCTATGTGTCCTGCTCACACTCTCTCCATCTGTTTTCATGCAGGGGAAGCCTGCCCACATTGGCAGGGAGAGGTCCCCAAAACAGGGGTGGAGTGGCCTACATTAGGCCCCTCACTCACTTTGGGGAGCATACCGGCGTGCTGACTGGTGAGGATGTGGACCCCGCCTACGGCGATGGTGAGGTCAGCAGCGAACACACACCTGAACGTCTTGTACCACATCATCCCTTTCTCAACGCAACTGTGAGTTCTCTCACTCCTGCTTTTGACTGCTGCCACATGCACTACTTATCTCTACTTTGGTTCACAGGGAGCTCTGCCCAGGGACCGATACCCTTAGGCAGCCAGTCCCTCAGCTCCATCCATGTCCTCATCTGCAGTCAAGTGGACACCTCCTCCAGTGAAGAGGTGGAAATAAGCAGCCCGGAAGACCCGTCACTGCAGAGGAAGCAGCCAGCCCACGAATGATTCTGGAGGGAGAAGGGTGTGTGGGGCAGGGCCTTTCGGAGCCTCGTGCAAGCACTCACCCACGCACATGGGTCCTTCACATTTCACACTCAATTCAATGTCCTGAGCATTTTCAATGCTGCCTGCCGGGGTTCACTTTCAGTTGTCCATCTGAGCTGACCTGCATCTCCGCTCACCCACTGATCACACTAGCATGCAGCACCCTGATCTCGCCCACCACGACTCTTGTTTCACTTTCGATTTGGACAGCATGGTGCTAATTCGGCTTTACTTTCACTTCCCCGTTATTTATCCTCTCCAAGTCATCCATTTTCTTCCCCCCATCATAGTTGACCCCCACAACATCACATTCCACCTCTCCTCCGTGACCTACCAGCCCCAACCCTTTCCTTTTGGGGATTTCCAGGTGAACGTGTAGGTTCTCTTCCTTCCCGAAAATCCCATCCCCATCCACATTCACCTCCCCAACCTCCTCCTTCCTACTCCCAGGGTCCATGTCTGCCTCCAGGTCCCCATCAACCACCCTTGCTGTCCCTTCTATCGCTACCGTCGACCCCTCAAACTCCTACCCTACTGCCTCACTCTACCCTCAGTCATTCTCACCTTTCCCCCATACCATGTCCACCTTCAGTTTGCTCCCTAGGAGGCAGACATGGACCTATCACCAATCCAACCCTTACTGTGCACATTCACCTGCACATCCCCCCACCGCACCCCTTCCCTCCCTGGAGCCCCTTGACACCCATGGAACCCCTTCCCCCACTTGCACCCCTTCCCCCTGGAAACCCCCCCCTTCCCAACTGGGAACGCCTCCCCCCCACCTCCACCAGAACCCCCTCTCCCCCACAAGTCTTCCCACACCCCTGGACTCCACCCTGCTTAGTCTTTTCCCCCTTCCTGAATTCTTCCTCCACCCTCACCTCTTCCATCACCATTAGTCCCTTCCCCCTCCTGACTCCTTCCTCCAGCCTCACTCCTAACCCCTTGCTGACTCCCTCCTCCACTCTTACTTCTTCCTCCACCCTTTCTCCCTCTCCTCTCTGCACCCCTTCCTTCCCCCAGGCATTCCCCCCTCTCTGCACACCTTCCCTTGCACCTTCCACCCCTTTACACCTACCTCCCCAGTTGCTGTCTTCTCCCCCATTACCCCTTCCTGCCCCAATCTCCCTACCTCCCAGCAGCTTCATTCCACCCCCCCTCCATCTCAACCCATCCTGACATCTTCATTCCACCCTCCCAATCTCACCCCCCTGACACCCCTTCCTCTCCCAGTCGATCCTAGCCCTTCCTCTCCCACCCTCTCGACCATCATCCATTGTGAGCATTAGCGGTGACTTTCCAACGTCCATGAGCTGCCTCGCAGCAGAGCCATGTCCATGAGAATCCACCCAGCATGCCATGGATGTTCCTCCAGTGTGCCATTGGTGTGGGGCTCCAGCATCTTCTGTTCCTCGGATGTCCACGATGTGAGCAAAGCCCTGGCAGGTAAGTCCCGTCTTCTGCACATTACACTTGTCAAGACATGTTCTACACCGGCATATTTTCCCGCTGACGTGGGCGGATAATCCAGTTGGCGGTGGGTGGGGTGGGGTGTGCTGTGGGGGGAGCGATTCTAGCAGGCAGGCAGACCCAATAATGATATGCTGATGTATTACAATGAGGTTCCCGACATCTGATGGCGAGCTGAGGGGATGATTGCGAACTGGTTTCATGCTGTTGTGAAACCGATTACGCCATTTTGTCCGTTCACGCCACCAAACACGCCCAACGCCAGCAGGCACGTGAAATCCCGGCCATCATCTCTGAAAATCCTTCACAGGAAAACTTATTTCTTGTCCCTCTCTTCCCATTCAGACCAACAAAGTGGATGAGGATGAGCTGACAAAAAAGTATGGTGAAAGATAGCATTACAACAATTGACCAAATTTTAGCAAGTACCAGCTCAGAGCAGTGCAGAGGTGAACCCCAAAACAGAGACATTGGTTCCATGAAGAGTTCATGCTGTCCCTTCTCAGGATGGCAGCCTGTGTCTTCACCTGCCAGCCTCTGAGTCAGTACCTATTTTGGCTCCACACAGCTGGCTGGCCCAAACTACTCCAGCCGATGTCAAGACATGTTAGTCTCCAGATGAACTCTTATAATATTAAGCAAAGGAAAAAATAAATTTTACCATGCACATGATGTGAAGTAATATCTCCTTATTTACTGCTCCTCTGACACATTGAAGTAACTGTGGAAGCCTTCTGTAATTTCTAGAAGTGCTGTACGCTGTAAGGTTTCCTTGACCCTTGCCTCTTCATCATTTTATTTGATCCTGTATACAGATGTGGTAGGCACTATGGTAATCCAAGTAACATTCCCATCTTTTTCTGGTCCTCCTGCAGCCAATGAACTTAAACAGTGAAGCTGCAGCCAAAAGTCAGTGTCCAGCTGTTTAGAATTCAGAGCTGCCAAAACTCAACCTGAACAAATATACACATGTCAGATGGTCACCATGGACCCCTCATGCCTGCTTTTACCAATGTGGCAACAGCTATTGACTGGGTGCACTTCCTAAGACTGAATTGGCAAGTCCAACATTGAAATCTGATTCCAAAACACAATGGGCTGGATTTTATGGGCCCCCAGTGAGTGCATTTTCGGCAGGGGGCACATAAAATATGTTCGGTGGCTGCTTTCCTGCCCACCCCTGACTCTGTTCTCATAATAGAGGGTGGGCAAGGTGCCCACTAACCTAACCCTTTAAGCCTATTGAGGCCAATTATTACCCACTTAAGGCCTTCAATTTGCCTCCATTGCCGTAAAATGCTGGGCAGTGAAAGGCAGGAGAGTGTTGAAGGCCTTTTTTAAACAACTTTTTTGAAAAGGCAGGAAGGGGTTGCCCTGTGCATATCGGGGCCACCCCTCCTCCTCAAAATATTCCCTTGCCCTTTGTTCCTCCTTGCCTGGCCTCCAAAACCTGCCCCACCCTTCCCAAGGTGCCCGATCCATTCCCACCCTAAAAGACCGAGATTTGCCTCACTGTGGATGTATCAACAATCCATGTGGGCCTCCTTGCAGTCCCAGCAGCATCCACTACTGAATGGCCAATCAGATTGGCAGGCAGCTCTCTAGGGCAGGACTTCCTCCCACTGAGGGGTGGAAGTTTACCTCTCAGGAACTAGGCCACCCAAAGCATGTTAATGCTGTTGGGCAGCCTTTTTTAAAGGCTTGGTGCCGACTTTCCTTCCAGAGGAGCAGGCAGTATAACCACCCTCCACCTCCTATAAAGTTCAGCCCAGTAAATGTGGAGGCAGGAAATTGATTCTGTGGAAAAACCATAGAGTGACACAGGACTCAGTCACAGTTTGATGCAAGAATGATTGCCCTACTTGTATTTCATCAATCCTGCCCAGGGGATAGCAGTGTAGCATTCCTAGCAGAAGAAAAATGAAAATAAGAACTTGCTTTGTATGAAATCTTTCATGTCCCACCAATGGATTGCTTTTGAAGTGCAGTTATGGCTAATAAGTAAACACACATAGTAGCCAACTTCTGCACAACTGAGTCCCACAGGCAACAAATGGGCATATAATTTGTTATTGAAAGGGTTTGGCTATGGGAGGGACAGTGGCCACGAAACCTCCCTTTTCTTCTTTGGGTAATATGGAAGCATTTATGTCCACTTGAATGGCTAGTTAGGGTCTTACATTTCATCACAAAGAGAGTATCATGGGAGGATTGAGGGGAGCAAATACAATGCAGCCACAGAGAGCGCAAAAGAGAGCATCACAGAAGAGCAGTGCAAAAAGTGAACAAGTGACATCACAACCAGGAATGGGAGCTGAGCCTGGTGGAACAATAATATTGGTTGAATGTAACTGTTGAGGTAAGGATCTAAATTAAGGAACCAGAATAATGAAACTGTGTTTAAAAATTGTGAGACATTGAGTTCAAATTTTTAAGTTTTTTAAGACTGAAGTTTTATTTCTGTAGTTAGTAGTTTAATAAATGGAAGCATGGTAGGGCACCTATTGAATACACATCCAGTACCATGCAGGAACTCCAGCTTCCCATGTCCTGGCCAACTACCTGTGCAGGAAGTGTTGTCATCTGGAGAAGCTGGAGCTCCAGGTTTCAGAGCTTCACCCACAGCTAGCTTCAGTGCCAGTGCATCTGCAAGGCTGAGAGTGCATAGACACATGTTTCAGGAGGCAGTGACCCCATAGGTTGAGAGTGTGCAGGGGGAGAGGGAGTGGGTGAGCACTGGACAGACAAGGAGGGGTAGTGCAGGAGTCCCTGAAGTGCATCTTGCTCTCCAACGGGTAATTACTTCTGAATGCTGCTAAGGATAATGATTCCTCCAGGGTGTACAGCCAGAACCAAGTCCACAGCCGTACATAGTGAAAGGATGATGATCAGGAATGCAACAGTGATTCAATAGTTAGCAGAACAGAGAGAGAGATATGTTTCTGTGGCCACGGACATAATTCCAGGATGGTAGTTTGCACCCCCCTGGTGCTCCGGTCAATGTCACTGAGAAAACATTCTGAAGGGGGACGGGGAACAACCAGAGGTCCTTGTCCATATAAATACCAATGGCACAGTAGTAAGAAGGGTAAGGTCATGCAGGCAGATTTTAGGGAACTAGGAAAGAAACTAGCAAGCAGATCTCTGGATTACTCCTGATGCCAACCACTAGTGATTACAGAAATAGAAGGATACAGCAGATGAATGTGTGGCTGGAGAGGTGGTGCAGCAGAGAGGGTTTTAGATTTGTGGGACATTAGGTCCAGTTCTGGTAGAGATGGACCTCCTGCAGTCCAGGTGGATTGTACCTGAACAGAGCCAGGACCAGTGTCCTCATGGGCAATTACACAACTGGGGGTCGGCGGGAGCTTAAACTAATTTGGCAGGGGAATAGGCACCAGGATGTAACGACAGAAAGGAGAAACAAGGTTTTACAAAGGATTGGGAAAGACAGGTAGCACTAGAATAAGAAATAGGTGGGATCAGGATTACAGAGAATAAAAGGAAGGCATGAGATAGGTTTGCATAGTAACTGTGTAAACACACAAAAGGTGCTAAATAAGGCTGGTGAGCTACAGTTACAAAACATCATGTGGGTATATGATGTTGTGATGATAACAGAGGTTTTGCTCCAAAAAAGGCAGGATTGGTTACAAAATATTTCTGGATATAAAGTATTCAGGAAAGATAGGGAAGAGAATAAAATGGGGCAGTGTTTTCATATTAATAAAGGAGAATATTGTAGAGCTGGAGAGAGGACATCATGGAGGGTCAAGGAAATAATCTGCTTGGTTAGAGTTAAGAAAATATAGAGGTGTCATTACACTATTAGTTTATTCTAATACGCCAACAAATTATAGTGGGAGTGATAGAGGAGGGTAATCTGTAGGGTAATTATAGAAACTGCAAGAATTACACCCCAGTGATAATGGGGTCAGGGGGGATGCTTTAATTCTCCTAATATAGACTGGGATAGTAATAGTGTGAAGAACAGGGAGGGGAATGAATTTATGAAATGTGTTCAAGAGGACTTTCTTGATCAGCGTGTTTCAGCCCAATGAGGAAAAGACTTTGCTGGATCTGGTTCTGGGGCTGTGGTGAGTCAAGTGGAGTAAGTGTCAGTAGAGGAACATTTAGGGAACAGTGATCACCATAAGGTTTAGATTCGCTATTGAAAAGGATAAGGGGGAATATAAAGTAAAAATCCTTAATTAAAGGAGGGTCAATTTTAATGGGTTGAGAAAGGCCCAGGTAAAGTCGAATCAAAGCTCGGCAGGCAAAAATGTAATCGAGCAACGGGCGACTTTTAAAGAGCAGATGGATCGGGTACATTCTGGGTATATTCCCATGAGGGGTAAAGGTAGCACAACCAAACCAGAGCACCCTGGATGATGAAAGTGTCAGAGAATAAGATGAAGTGGCAAACGGATGTGTTTGACAGATGTCAGGTTGATAATACAATTGACAATGAGACTGAATACAAAAAGTTCAGTGGGGAAGTGAAAAGAGAAATAACAGAGGCAAAGAGAGAATATGAGAATAGGTCGGCAGTTAACATAAATGGGAATCCAAAAGTCTTTTACTGGCTTATAAATTATAGTAAGAGGAGTGGTGGGACTGATTATGGACAAAAAGCAGACCTAAGGATGGAGGCAGAAGGCATGACAGAGGTACAAAGTGAATACTTTGCATCTGTCTTTACCAAGGAAGAAGATACTGCCAAAGGCAAAGTCAAAGAAAAGAGGTAGTCGAGATGATGGATTGGCAAAACATTGAAGAAAAGCCATTGGAAAGGCTGATTGTATTTAAAGCCGATAAGTCACCTGGTCCAGATGAAATGCATCCTCAGTTGCTGAGGGAAGGGAGAGTGGAAATTGTGGAGGTGCTAGTGATAATCTTCTAAACCTTAGTTAAAGGAGCAATGCTAGAATACTGGTGAACAGCACATGGTACATCCTTGTTCGAAAAGGGTGTAAGGAAAAATGCAACAACTGCAGGCCAGTCAGTTTAACTTCAGCGGTGGGGAAGCTTGAGAAACGATAGACAAAATTAACAGTGAGTTGGTTCAAGTGTGAAATAGTTCAGGAAAGCCAGCATGAAATTGTTAAAGGAAAATTGTGTTTAACTAACTTGATTGATGAGGCAACAGAAAGGGCTGATGAGGACAATGTGGTTGACTATGGCATATATATGGACTCACAAATGATGTTTAAGTTCAAACATGGACAAAACCCGAGGTGAGGTGAGAGTGACTGCTCTTGACATCAAGGCCGCATTTGACCGAGTGTGGCATCAAGGAGCCCGAGCAAAACTGGGGTCAATGAGAATCAGGGGGAAAACTCTCCACTGGTTGGAGTCATACCTAGCACAAAGAAAGATGGTTGTGGCTGTTGTCTCTCAGCTCCAGGACAACACTGCAGGAGTTCCTCAGGATAGTGTCCTCGGCCCAACCATCTTCAGCTACTTCATCAATGACCTTCCTTCCATCAGAAGGTCAGAAGTGGGGATGTTTGCTAATGATTGCACAATGTTAAACACCATTCGCAATTCCTCAGATACTGAAGCAGTCCATGTCCAAATGCAGCAAGACCTTGACAATATTCAGGCTTGGGCTGACAAGTGGCAAGTAATATTCGCTCCACACAAGTTTCAGGCAAAGACCATCTCCAACAAGAGAGAATCTAACCTTCACCCCTTGATGTTCAATGACATTAGCATCACTGAATCCCCCACCATCAATATACTGGGGGTTGCCATTGACCAGAAAATGAACTGAGCTAGCCATATATATACTGTGGCGACAAGAGTGGGTCAGAGGCTAGGAATCCTGTGACGAGTAACTCACCTGACTCCCCAAAGCCTGTCCACCATCTACAAGGCACAAGTCAGGAGTGTGATGGAATACTCTCCACTTGCCTGGATGAGTGCAGCTCCCACAACACTCAAGAAGCTTGATACCATCCAGGACATAGCAGCCCGCTTGATTGGCACCACATCCACAAACATTCACTCCCTCCACAACTGACATACAGTAGCAGCAGTGTCTACCATCTACAAGATGCACTGCAGAAATTCACAAAGGCTCCTTGGACAGCACCTTCCAAACACACAACCATCTATAAGGACAAGGGCAGCTGATAGATGGGGACACCACCACCTGGAAGTTCCCCTCCACGTCACTCACCATCCTGGCTTGGAAATATATCGCCATTCCTTCACTGTCGCTGGGTCAAAATCCTGGAAATCCCTCCCTAACAGTGGGTGTGCCTACACCATATGGACTGCAACGGTTCAAGAAGACAGCTCACCACCACCTTCTCAAGGGCAACTCGGGATGGGCTATAAATGCTGGCCCAGACAGCGAAGCCTACATTCTATGAATGAATTTTTAAAAACGTGCCACACTAAGGGTTTGTCAGAAATGTTGAAGTATTGATACAAAATTTGTTAAAGGACAGGAAACAGAGAGCAGTGGTGCACAGTTGTTTTTTGAATTAGAAGAACATGCACAGTGGAGCTCCCAGGAGCCAATATTAGGATCATTACTTTGCATGATATATATTAAACAAGTGGACTTGGGTGTACAGAGCACAGTTTCAAAATTTGCAACTATAGTGAACATTGAAGAGGCTGGTGACTAATTTGCTAGAGTTCTTTGAAGATGTGATAAGCAAAGTGGATAATGGGGATCCTGTAGATGTAGTATATCTGGATTTCCAGAAGGCCTTTGATAAGGTGCCGCACAAAAGATTAATACACAAGATAAGATCACATGGAGTTAGGGGTAATATATTAGCTTGGATAGAGGATTGGCTAACCAACAGAAAGCAGAGAGTTGGGATAAATGGGCCTTTTTCTGGATGGCAAGATGTAACTAGCGGGGTGCCACACGGTTCGGTCCTTGGGCCCCAACTATTTACAATCTATGTTAATGACTTGGATTCAGGGATAGAAGGTACTATAGCCAAATTTGTAGATGACACCAAAATAGGTGGGAAAGTAAGTTGCAATGAAGAAATAAGAAAATTGCAAATGGATATGGATAGGTTAGGTGAATGAGCCAAAATTTGGCAGAGGGAGTTTAACGTGGATAAGTGTGAGGTTATCCATTTTGGTCGGAAGAATAAAATGGCGACTTATTATTTAAATGGAGAGAAACTTCAGAATGCTTCAGTGCAGAGGGATCTGGGTGTGCTCGTGCATGAATCGCTGAAAGCTAGTATGCAGGTACAGCAGGTAATAAGGAAGGCAAATGGAATTTTGGCATTTATTGCTAAAGGAATAGAGTATAAAAATAGGGAAGTGTTGTTGCAACTGTACAAGGCATTGGTGAGACTGCACCTGGAGTACTGTGCACAGTTTTGGTCCCCTTACTTGAGGAAGGATTTAGTTGTATTAGAGGCGGTTCAGAGGAGGTTCACTAGATTGATTCCAGACATGTAGGGTTTGTCTTATGAGGAGAGATTGAGCAGTTTAGGCCTATACTCACTAGAGTTTAGAAGGATGAGAGGAGATCTAATTGAGGTATATAAGATGCTAAAGGGGATAGACAAAGTAGATGTGGAGCGGATGTTTCCCCTTGTGAGGCATTCTAGAATGAGAGGCCATAGTTTTAGGTTTAGGGGAGGTAGATTTAAATCAGAGACGAGGAAGAATTAATTTTCTTTAAGGGTCGTGAAACTGTGGAATTCACTTCCTCAGAGTGCAGTAGATGCCGGGACGTTGAATAAATTTAAGGAGGAGATAGACAGATTTTTAATTAGTAACGGATTGAAAGGTGATGGGGAGAGGGCGGGAAATTGGAGTTGAGGCCGAAATTAGATCAGCCATGATCATATTGAATGGCAGGGCAGGCTCGAGGGGCTGAATTGCCTACTCCTGCTCCTAGTTCTTATGTTCTTATGATAAACTTCAAAAGGACATAGACTGGCTGATGTAGACATGTGGCAGACGAAATGTAATGCAGAAAAGCAGAAAGTGATAGATTTGGGAGGAAGAGCAAGGAGAGGCAATATAAAATAAATGGTACAATTTTAAAGGGTGTGCAGGAGCAGAGGGACATAGGGGTACATGTGCTCAAATCATTGAAGGTGGCAGGCAAGGTTGAGAAAATGGTTAAATATGCATACAGGATTCTAGACTTTATAAATAGAGGCAAACGGCAGAATGTTACATTGAGGTGGTGCCCTGCCCTCAAGCTGAAAGTCAGGGGGAGCCCATCTCCATGTATGTCTATGAAGCCCAGGCCCTCAGCCTGTTAATTGGCTCAGGTTGTGGCTTCCGCATCACCTTGCACAAGTCCCAACTGCTAGAGCTGCAAGTCAATCAGATGGCCGCAGCTCTCCTGTCCCAGCCGTGATGTGGTGGCCACTGTTTGGATTGCAGCCAGCCCCCCATCAGGATACGATGGGAAGGAAAAGAGAGGCTTTTAGCAGGTACAAGGGAAGCAAATCAACAGAGGAGATCGTAGGGGCTCTGATCCAAATTTTTAATTCCTCTCTGGCCACAGGGAAGGTGCCAGAGGCCTGGAGAACAGCTAATGTGGTTCCGCTATTTAAGAAGGATTGTAGAATAAGCCAGGGAACTACAGACCAGTGAGTCTCACGTCAGTGGTAGGGAAACTATTGGAGAAATTTCTGAAGGAGAGAATCTATCTCCATTTGGAGATGCAAGGTTTGATCAGGGATAGTCAGCATGGCCTTGTCAGAGGGAGGTCATGCCTAACAAATTTGATTGAATTTTTTGAGGAGGTGACCAGGTGTGTAGATGAGGGTAGTGCAGTTGATGTGGTTTATATGGGTTTCAGCAAAGCCATTGACATGGTCCCACATGGGAGACAGAAAGGCAGCAAATGCACATGGGATACAGGGTAATTTGATAAGGTGGATTCAAAATTGGCTTAGTTGTAGGAGACAGAGGGTGATGACAGAAGGATACTTGAGTGACTGGAAGCCAGTGTCCAGTAGCATACGACAGGGATCTGTGCTGGGTCCCCTATTATTTGTCAATTATATAAACAACATAGATGACTATGTGGGGGGTAGGATTAGTAAGTTTGCAGATGACACAAAGATAGGCCAGGTGGTTAACAGGGAGGTTGAGTGCCTTGGGCGACAGGAAGATATAGATGGGATGGTCAAATGGGCAGATAAGTGGCAGATGGAACTTAACACTGAAAAGTGTTTGGAAGGAGTAATTTGACAAGGAAGAATTCAGTGAATGACATGACACTAGGAAGTTCTAAGGAACAAAGGGACCTTGGCATGTGTGTCCATAGATCTGTAAAGGTGGAAAGGCATATGGGGCACTTGCCTTTATCAATCAAGGCATAGATTACAAAAGTAGGGAGATCATGCTGGAGTTGTATAGAACCTTAGTGAGGCCACAGCTGGAGTACTGTGTGCAGTTCTGGTTGCCACATTATAGGAAGGATGTGATTGGACTGGAGGGGGTGCAGAGGAGATTAACCAGGATGTTGCCTTGGATGAAACATTTAAGTTATGAAGAGAAAATGGATAGACTTGGGTTATTTTCGTTGGAGCAGAGAGACTGAGGGGCGATCTGATCGAGGTGTACAAGATTAAGAGGGGCATAGACAGGGTGGAATGGGAGCAGCTGTTCCCCTTAGTTGAAGTGTCAGTCACGAGGGGGCATAAGGAAGAACAGCCAGAGGTCATGGTACACATTGGTACTAACGACATAGGCAGGAAGAGTGATGAGGTCCTGCAGCGGGAGTTCAGGGAGTTAGGCAGAAAGTTAAAAAACAGGACCTCTAGGGTTGTATTCTCAGGATTACTCCCTGTGCCACGTGCCAGTGAGGCTAGAAATAGGAAGATAGTGCAGCTGAACATGTGGCTGAACAGATGGTGTAGGAGGGAGGGTTTCTGATATCTGGATCATTGGGATCTCTTCTGGGGCAGGTGGGACCTGTACAAGAAGGATGGGTTGCATCTAAACTGGCGGGGCACCAATATCCTGGCTGTGAGGTTTGCTAGTGTCACTTGGGAGGGTTTAAACGAGTATGGCAGGGGGGTGAGAACCAGAGCAATAGGTCAGCAGGTGAAATAAATGACTGGGAACCAGTGAATATGGCCAGTAGGACTAAGAGGAAGAGCAGGCAGGGAGAAATTACTGAATACAGTGGGACTGGGTGTCTGAAATGCATTTGTTTCAATGCGAGAAGTATAACAGGCAAGGCAGATGAGCTTAGAGCTTGGATTAGTACTTGGGACTATGATGTTATTGCTATTACAGAGACTTGGTTGAAGGATGGAAAGGATTGGCCCATAAACGTTCCAGGATTTAGATGTTTCAGGCAGGATAGAGAGGGATGTAGAAGAGGTGAGGGAGTTGCACTGCTGGTTAAGGAGAATATCACAGCTGTACGACAGGAGGACACCTCGGAGAGCTCATGCAGCGAGGCAATATGGGTAGAGCTCCGGAATAGGAAGGGTGCAGTCACAATGTTGGGGGTTTACTATAGGCCTCCCAATTGCCGGTGGGAGATGGAGGAATAGATATGTAGGCAGATATTGGAAAGATGTAAAAGCAATAGGGTTGTTGTGGTGGGTGATTTTAACTTTCCCTATATTGACTGGGAATCACTTAGTGCTAGGGGTTTGGATGGTGCAGAATTTGTAAGGTGCATCCAGGAGGGCTTCCTGAGACAATATGTAGATAGTCCAATGAGAGAAGGGGCAATACTGGACCTGGTATTAGGGAATGAACCCAGCCAGGTGGTCGAAGTTTCAGTAGGAGAGCATTTCAGGAAAAGTGACCATAATTCAGTAAGTTTCAAGGTACTGGTGAATAAGGATAACAGGAGTCCTTAGGTTAAGGTGCTTAATTGGGGGTTAATTATAACAATATTAGGCAGGAACTGAGAAATCTAGACTGGAGGTAGATGTTTGAGGGCAAATCAACAACTGACATGTGGGGGGCTTTCAAACGTCAGTTGATAAGAATTCAGGACCGGCATGTTCCTGCTAGGATGAAGGATAAGCACGGTAAGTTTCAGGAACCTTGGATAACGAAGGATATTGTGAGATTAGTCAAAAAGAAAAGGGAAGCATTCATAAGGGCTAGAAGGCTGGGAACAGATGAAGCCGAAGGGGAATATAAGGAAAATAGGAAGAAACTTAAGCAAGGAGTCAGAAGGGCTAAAAGGGGTCATGAAAAGTCCTTGGCAACCAGGATTAAGGAATATCCCAAGGCCTTTTATACATATGTAAAAAGCAAGAGGGTAGCCAGGGAAAGGGTAGGCCCACTCAGGGACAGAGGTGGGAATCTGTATGTGGAGCCAGAAGAAATGGGAGAGATACTAAATGAGTACTTCTCATCAGTATTCACCAAAGAGAAGGACTTAGCGGTCGATTTGTCAAGGGAAGAGTGTGTAGATAGCCTGGATCATGTTGAGATCACAAAAGAGGAGGTGTTAGGCGTCTTGAAGAATATTAAGGTGGATAAGTCCCCAGGGCCTGTTAGGATCTACCCCAGAGTACTGAGGGAGGCAAGGGAGGAGATTGCTGGGGCCTTGACAGAAATCTTTGTATCCTCACTGGCTACGGGTGAGGTCCCAGAGGGCTGGAGAATGCCCAGTGTTGTTCCATTGTTTAAGAAGGGTAGCAGGGATAATCCAGGAAATTACAGGCTGGTGAGCCTTACATCAGTGGCAGGGAAATTATTGGAGAAGATTCTTCATGACAGGATTTACTACCATTTGGAAGCAAATGGGCGTATTAGTGAGAGGCAGCATGGTTTTGTGAAGCGGAGGTCGTGTCTCACTAACTTGATCGAGTTTTTCGAGGAAGTGACAAAGATGATCAACAATGGGAAGCCAGTGGATGTTATCTACATGGATTTCAGTAAACCCTTTGACAAGGTCCCTCTTGGCATACTGGTACAGAAGGTGAAGTTGCACGGGAGCAGAGGTGAGCTGGCAAGATGGATACAGAATTAGCTTGGTCATAGAAGACAGAGGGTAGCAGTGGAAGGATGCTTTTCTGAATGGAGAGTTGTGACTAGTGGTGTCCCGCAGGGATCAGTGCTGGGACCTTTGCTGTTTGTAGTATACATAAATGATTTGGAGGAAAATGTAACTGGGAAAATTAGTAAGTTTGCAGACGACACTAATGTGGGAAGAGTTGCAGAAAGTGAAGAGGATTGTCAAAGGATACAACGGGATATAGATCGGTTGGAGACTTGGGCGGAGAAATGGCAGATGGAGTTTAATCCGGACAAATGCGAGGTAATGCATTTTGGAAGGTCTAATACAGGTAGGAATTATACAGTAAATGGCAGAACCCTTAAGTGCATCGACGGGCAGAGGGATCTGGGTGTACAGGTCCACAGGTCACTGAAAGTGGCAACGCAGGTGGATAAGGTAGTCAGGAAGGCATATGGCATGCTTGCCTTCATCGGCAGGGGTATTGAGTATAAAAGCTGGGAAGTCATGCTGCAGCTGTATAGAACCTTGGTTAGGCCACACTTGGAATAATATGTGCAATTCTGGTCACCACATTACCAGAAGGATATGGAGGCGTTGGAGAGGGTGCAGAGGAGGTTTACCAGGATGCTGCCTGGTCTGGAGGTTATTAGCTATGAGGAGAGGTTGGAGAAACTCAGACTGTTCTCACTAGAGCAACGGAGATTGAGGGGCGACTTGATAGAAGTTTCCAAAATTATGAGTGGCATGGACAGAGTAGATAGTCAGAAGCTTTTTCCCAGGGTGGAAGAGTCAATTACTAGGGGACATAGATTTAAGATGAGAGGAGAAAACTTTAGAGGAGATGTGTGGGCAAGGTTTTTACGCAGAGGGTAGTGAGTGTCTGCAATTCGCTGCCAGAGGAGGTGGTGGAAGCAGGTACGATAGTGTTGTTTAAGAGGCAGCTTGACAAATACATGAATTGGATGGGAATAGAGGGATACGGACCCCAGTAGTGCAAAATGTTTTAGTTTGACAGGCAATATGATCGGCACAGGCTTGGAAGGCCGAAGGGCCTGTTCCTATGCTGTACTTTTCTTTGTTCTTTCTTCTTTATAAGTTCAAGGTGAGGGGCAGGAGGTTTAGGGGGATGTGAGGAAAACTTTTTTACCCAGAGGGTGCTGACGGTCTGGAATGCGCTGCCTGGGAGGGTGGTGGAGGTGGGTTGCCTCACATCCTTTAAAAAGCAGCTGGATGAACACTTGGCACATCATAACATTCAAGGCTGTGGGCCAAGTGCCGGTAAATGGGATTGGGTAGGTAGGTCAGGTGTTTCTCACATGTCAGTGCAGACTCGGTGGGCTGAAGGGCCTCTTCTGCACTGTGTGATTTTGTGATTTGGTGATTGTTGCTGGAGGCAAGACAATGAAGTAAGTGTGGCTGTTTTGCCAGGGCAAGCCCGGCAAGGGGAGTGGGAGCCTCTGATCGGGTGGCTGGGGGTAGGGGTACAATCGGTGGCAAGGATCATCATGGGGGGCGGGGTAGGCCTCCATTGGGCACAGGATGCCTGAACAGGAGGTACCCCTGTAAGCCATCAGGCCGCAAGGTTTACCTGTGGCATGGGCACCCTCTCTTCACCACTTGTAAAATACTAGCATGGCAAGTGAAGGATTTTTAAGAGCTCAATTTGCCCAAGAGCAGGCGGGCTGCTGCCCAACATCATTCCCACAGCGATCAAATTCTAGCGGAGGTGGTTAAGGATGGGCATGCATCCTCCACCATGCCAACTGGTTTAACCCTCCCTCAGCCCCTGCTCCCAAACACTTGCCAGACCCTTTCCAGGGTGGGTGGAGTTGGGGAATGGTGTAAGAAGCAACAATGTCATGACAAATCTTTTTAAAACATTAGCTCAGCCACGGCTGGAGTATTGATTAGGATATTAACTGCCAAGAAGGAGTGGGTTCAGGAAAGAGTGGATTTGGAGGATTAAATAGTCCAAAATGTCAGTGTGTCAGAAACCCAACATGCTCCCGTCCACTTCTTGGGTTTTCCCACAGTGCGTTCCTAGGTGAGCTGGAAAGCCCATGGAGACAAATCAGTGATTTCAATATTCAAACATGGAATAAATCATGGCTTTAACAGCACGGGCAATGTAGAATTCATCGGGGTGAACAATGTAAGAGCACATTGGGGAGTCATTGATCAATGAAACTGACAGGCGGAAAAGCTTTTCATCAGTGAAACTGAATGGCTGCTGACTTGCCTAGTTAAGAAGCTTGTGCACGCAAGACTCCTTCTGAGAGTGCGATTTCACTGCTTCACAGGTTTTTGGAAGTTATTTCACCTTCCTTGGACTTGATTCTCATTGATTTGATCTTTCTTGCTGTCAGCCTTCACTATAGCAAGGGTGCAACCTATGCGTTACAGCAAGGACTTCCGATGATGAACAAGAGGAGCAGTGACACCAACATCAGCAGCAACTTCAATAGCATTGGCCTTTTTTGCAGGCATATACTGTTTCACCAGGTGGAAGAAATGCACTCAGAGCTCCAGCTCAAAGGAAGGAATCCCTTCCACCCCAGCACACTGACATGTTGACATGACAAAGTAATTGTGCCTCGGAAAGCTCAGGCTTTTCATGTCATGGCAGACATCTGCAACTTCATGGAACGAGACCTCCTTTCAAGAGACCCAGGTGGGCATGGATTGCCCATGGTTACCAACACCACCATTTTTTGCCTTTGATTTCTTTGCCTCTGGCATTTTCTAGGTGGTGACATCTACTATCTGCTTCCGAGGTGACTGACGCAATGTTTGTCAAGGCTGCCACTTAAGTCGACTTTGGCATCAATGGGACCAGTCAAACAGAGCGGGCTTTTGGATTTGCTATGTGTCTGGATTCCCACAGGTACAGGACAGTATTGATTGCACACATGTCATAGAGCCATTGTCATTATGGCACAGAAGGAGGCCATTCAGCCATTGCTGGCTTTCTGTCGAGTGATCCAATCAGCCCCATTATATCCCATAGGCCTGCAAGTTTATTTCCCTCAAGTGCCCATATCATTCATCATCTCCATTCCACTTGGAAATTACCGCTTGCTGCATAAAAATGTTCTTCTTCACATCTCTTTTGTATCGCTTATGGAGTGGTCGTGTAGTATTAATGTAGTACTGATATTAATAATCCAGAAACCCAGCCTAACGCTCTGGGGACACAGGTTCAAATCTCACTGCAGTGGCTCGTAGAATTTAAATTCAATTAATTGATAAATTTGAAATTAGAAGCTATTCTCAGTAATGGTGACAATGAAAATATCAGGTTGTCATAAATATCTAGGGATGGGAATTTCCAGTCACATCTGCTGCGGAGTCCAAAGCCAACAGACCTTTTGCAGGTCTGTTAAATTTTCCATCCTGCCCACGCCAATTTCTGCACAATGGGCAGGACATGAAGATTTAGACCTTAATGTCCTTCAGGGAAGGAGATCTGATGTCCTTACCTTGTCTGGTCTACATGTGACTCCAAACCCACTTTTAACTGCCCTCAGAAATGTTCAAGCAAACCACTCAGTGGTCCCGCTATAGAAAAGTCAAAAAGGAATAAAACTTGACGGACTACCCGGTGTCAATCTATGCACCAGAAATGACAATGGCACACCCTTCCCAGTTGACCCGGCAAACTCCTGTTTGCTAACATCTGGGTGCTCGTGCCAAAATTTGAGAGCTGTCCCACAGGTTAGTCGAGCAACAGCCTAACTTACATCATAACTTACAGCTAATGTCCCAGACATCACCATAATTATCCCCGAGTATGTCCAGTCCCACCAAGAGAACAGACCCAGCAGAGGTGGCAGCACAGTGATATAAAGACAGGAGGGAGTTGCCGTGGAAATCCTCAATATTGATCCCAGACCCCAACATTGATTCCAAACCCAATGTTGTCTCATGGCATCAGGACAAACACGGGCAAGGAAACTTCAAGCTGATTACCACCTACTGATCCATCAGCTGATGAATCCTTCATGTTGAACACCACTTGCAAGAAGCACCAAGGGTAACAAAGGCACAGAATGTACTCTTGAGTGGGGGATTTCACAAGATGTCCATCAGTAAGAATACGTACAAACTTGGAAACATAGAGAGAGATTAAATGACAACAGGCTAAGGTAAAGGGAGTGGCAATGATTGTAGTTAAGAAACAAAGCATTTGTCCAGAAATTGAATGGCAGAATAATAAACTGCTCTGTTTGAAAGCAAAACTATGAAAAACAAGATTAAGACTGGCAAATGGCAAAAAAAAAGAATGAAAATGGGACAGAGTTCACTGTCTGAAATTGCTGAACTAATTAGATCAATTAATTAATTAACAATTAATAACTAAATTACTGAACCAATGTTGAGTTCAGAAGGCTGTAAAGTGCCTAATCAAAGGATGAGGTGCTGTTATTCGAGCTTACGTTGAACTTCAGTAGAACACTACAGCAAGCCGAGGTCAGAAATATGAGCATGAGAATTAAAATGGCAAGAAACCAAGAGCTCAGGGTCATTGGATGGAGTGGAAGTGTTCTGCAAAGCAATTATTCAATCTATGTTTGGTCTCCTCAATATAGAGGAGACCACATTGTGAGCAGCAAATACAGTATACTAAATTGAAAGAAATACAAGTAAATTGCTGCTTCATTTGGAAGAAATATTTGAGTCCTTAGATGGTGAGGAGAGAGGAGGTAAAGGATCAGATATTACACCCCCTGCAAGTGCATAGGAAGGTGCCATTGGAAAGGGATGGGGGTGATTGTATTGTGGTGCTGCTGAGGGAATGGCCCCTTCAGAATGCTGACAGGGAAGGAGAGAAGATGTGCTTGGTGGTGGCATTATCCTGGAGGTGGTGGAAATGGTGGAGGATACTCCTTTGAATGGAGGCTGGAGGGCTGGAAAGTGAGGAGAACCCTACCACAGTTCCAGGAGGGAAGGGAAAGGATGTGGGAAATGTGTCAGGCACAGTTGGGTGCCCTGTTAAACACAATGGGGGAAATCCTTGGCTGAGGAAATAGAAGAACACAAGAATTAGGAGTTCATTTGGCCCCTCATTTGATAAGATCTTGGCTGAGCTGACTGAGGTCTGAACTCCACTTTCTAGTCCACCCCCCCCCCCCCACCACCCACCCCCCCAACCCACCTTGTAACCCTTGACTCCGTCGTTGATCAGAAATCTGTCTAACTAAGCCTTGGATACATTCAATGACCCTGCCTCCACTGCATTCTGAGGAAGTGAATTCCACAGACTAACACCCCTCAGCAAAAATAGTTCTCATCTCAATCTTTAATGGGAGACCCTTAATTTTTAAACTGTTCCCTAGTTCTAAACTCCCCCACAAGGGGAAACATTCTCTCAGTATCTACCCTGTCAATTCCCCTCAGGACCTTATTTGTTTCAATAGGATCCCCTCTCATGCTTCTAAACTCCAATGGGTATAAGCCCAACCTATTCAACCTTTCCTCTTAAGATAACTCCTTCATCCCAGGGATTAGTTGAGTGAACCTTCTCCAAATTGCTCCTATGCAATTATATCCTTTAAGTAAGGAGATCAAAACTGTACACAGTAGTCCAGGTGTGGTCTAACCAAGGCCCAGTACAGCTGCAGCAACATTTCCCTACTTTTATATTTTATTCACCTTGCAATAAATGTCAACATTCTAATTCATTTCCAAGGCATTGCTGTAATTGCATACCAACTTTTTTTGTGATTCATGTACCAAGACACCCAGATCCCTCTCTACTGCAGATTTATTCAAATAATTTACTGTTTTTTCCTTCTTCCTACCAAACTGGACAAGTTCATATTTTCCCACATTATACTCCATCTGCCAAATTTTTGCCCACTCGTTTAAACTGCCTAAATCCCTCTGCAGACCCTTTACGTCCTCTTGACAACTTACTTTCCTACCTATCTTAGTGGCATCAGCTTACATTCAGTTCCTTCATCCCTATGCTATTCCACTAGTAACAAGTTGCCAACCTAAAAATAACCAATTTTTGTACGCTATCTTGTCTTTTGGAAATCCAAGTACATCACATCCCGAGGTTCCCCTTTATCCACTTTGCTTGTTACTTCCTCAAGGAACTCTAATAAATTTATCAAACACAATTTCCTTTTCAGAAAACCATGTTGCCTCTGTCTGATTGTATTATATTGTTCTAAATATTGTGCTATTAACTCTTTAATAATGGATTCCACTATTTTCCCTATGACAGACATTAGGCTAACTGGCTTATAGTTTTCCTCTTTCTGGCTCCCTACTTTCTTGAATAGACATGTTACAGTAGTGATTTTCCAATCACTATCCAATGCACCTATCATCTAGGCAGTTACTTCTTTTAAGACCCTCGGATGAAAGCCGCCAGGTCCAGGGCACTTGACAATCTTTGGTTCTAAATGTTTTCCAGCATCTTTCTCCTAGTGATTATGATTCTTTTAAGTTCCATCCTCTCCTTTACATTTTGATTTTCAAGTATTCCTGGTATTTTTTTGTGTCTTCTACAGTGAAGATAGATACAAAATACCTGTTCAATGCTTCCAACCTCCCTGTGTTTCCCATTATTAATTCCCCATTCTCACCCCCTTTAAGGGACCAACACTCGTTTTAGTTACTCTTTTCCTTTTTAAATATTTGTAGAAACTCTTATTATCTACTTTTATATTTCTAGCTAGCTTTCTATTATGCTCTCCCTCATTATTTTTATTTATTTCTCCCTTATTATTTTTAAGTCATTCTTTGCTGATTTCTAAAATCTGTCCAATCTTCTGATCTACCACTTAACTTCACAGTATTATATGTTTTTTCTTTTTATTTGATACCATCCTTAACTTCCTTAGTTAACCAGGGATGGTGCATCCCTCTCAGCCTTTTTTTCTCAATGGTATATCTTTGCTGAAATTTATGGAATACGAACATATTAATTAGGAGCAGGAGTAGGCCACTCAGCCCTTCGAACCTGTTCTGCCATTCAATAAGATCATGACTGATTTGAATGTAACCTCAACCCCAAATTCCTGCCTACCCCCAATAACCTTTGTTAATCAAGAATCTATCTAGTTCTGCCTTAAAAATATTAAAATATCCTACTTCTATTGCCTTTTGAGGAAGAGAGTTCCAAAGGCTCACAATCCTCTGAGAGAAAAAATTTCTCCTCATCTCTGTCTTTTTTTAAAAAACAGTGATCCCTAGTTTTAGATTCTCCCACTAGAGGAAATATCCTCTCCACATCCACCCTGTCAAAACCCCTCAGGACCCTAATGGTTTCAATTAAGTTGCCTCTTACTCTTCTAAATTCCAGTGGATACAAGCCTAATCTGTCCAGCCTTCCCACATAGCTCAACCCACCCTGGTTTTAGTCTAGTAAACCTTCTCTGAACTGCTTCGAACGCATTTACATCTTTCATTAAATAAGGAGGCCAGTACTGTACACAATACTCCAGATGTGGTCTCACCAATGCCCTGTACAACTGAAACATAACCTCCCTACTTTTGCACTACTTTTTCCCTCACAATAAATGATAACATTCTATTAGCTTTCCTAATTACCTGCTGTACCTGCATACTAACCTTTTGTGATTCATGTACTAGGACACCCAGATCCCTCTGAACCTCAGAGCTCTGTAATCTCTTACCTTTTAAATAAGACCATAAGATGTAGGAGCAGAAGTAGGCAATTCGGCCCATCGTGTCTGCTCCGCCATTCAATGAGATCATGGCTGATCTGATATTCCTCAACTTCACTTTCTTGCCTTTATCCCATAAATCTTGATTCCCTTAGTGATTAAAAATCTGTCTATCTCAGCCTTGAATATACTTAACGACCCAGCCTCTACAGCCCTCTACGGTAAAGAATTCCACAGATTGACTACCCTCTGAGAGAAGAAATTCCTCCTCATCTCTGTTTTAAGTGGGCACCCCCTTACTCTGAGATTATGCCCTCTGGTCCTAGACTCTCCCACATGGGGAAACAGCCTCTCAACATCTACCCTGTCAAGCCCCCTAATGATCCTGTATGTTTCAATAAAGTCGCCTCTCAATCTTCTAAACTCCAATGAGTACAGGCCCAACCTACTCAACCTCTCATCATAAGAAAATCCCTCCATACCCGGGATCAAACTAGTGAACCTTCTCTGGACTGCCTCCAGTGCCAGTATATCTTTCCTTAGATAAGGGGACCAAAACTGTTCACAGTATTCTAGGTGTAGTCGAACTAAGCTTCCTTTTTATTCTTCCTGCCAAAATGAACAATTTCACATTTTCCCACATAATACTCCATTTGCCAGATATTTGCCCACTCACTTAACCTGTCTATGTCACTTCGTTAAATCCTTATGTTCATTACACAATTTACTTTTCTACCTATCCTTCTGTCATCGGCAAATTTAGCTACCATTCCTTCATCTAAGTCATTTATATAAATTATAAAAAGTCGAGGCCCCAGCACCGATAACCTGTGGCACACCACTCGTCACGTCCTGCTATCCAGAAAAAGACCCATTTATGCCTACTCTCTGCTTCCTGTTAGCCAGCCAATCTTCTATCCATGCCAATGTGTTACCCCTACACCATGAGCTTCTATTTTCTGCAATAACCTTTGATGTGGCACTTTATCAAATGCCTTCTGGAAATCTAAGTACAGTACATCCACCGGTTCCCCTTTATCCATGGCACATGTGACTCCTTCAAAGAATATCAATAAATTGGTGAAACATGATTTCCCTTTTATAAAACCGTGTTGACTCTGCCTGATTGCCTTGAATTTTTCTAAGTGCTCTGCTATAACATCTTTAATAATAGTCTCTAACATTTTCCCTTTGACAGCTGTTAGGCTAACTGGCCTATAGTTTCCTACTTTCTGTCTCCCTCCTTTTTTGAATAAAGGAGTTATATTTACCAATTTAATGGAACCTTCCCCAAATCTAGGGGATTTTGAAAAATTAAAACCAGTGCATCAACTATCTCACTAGCCACTTTTTTCAAGACCTTAGGGTGAAGTCCATCTGGACCTGGAGATTTGCCAGTCCGCAGCCCAACAATTTGCTCAATGCCACTTCCCTGCTGATTGTAATTTTCCTGAGTTCCTCCCCGCTTCCATTTCCTGATTTACAGCTATTTCCAGGATGTTACTTGTGTCCTCTATAGTGAAGACCTGAAGCAAAATACCTGTTTAATTCATCTACCATCTCCCGACTTTCCATTATCAATTCCCCAGACGCACTCTCCATAGAACCAATGCTCACTTTGTTAACTCTTATATTTAAATATCTATAAAATATAAATATCTAAATTTAAATATAAACTTAAATATCTCTTACTATCCATCTTTATGTCACTAGCTCACTTTCTCTCAGACTCTAATTTTTCCCTCATTAATCTTTTTGTCATTCTTTGCTGTTCTTTATATTCTTTCCAATTGTCTGACCTGCCACCCATCTTTGTGTAATTATATGCTTTTTCTTTAAGTTTGATACTGTCTTTAACTTTTTTAGTTAACCAGAGATGGTGGGTCCTCCCCTTGGAATTTTTCTTTCCTCATTGGAATGTATATATTCTATGTATTCTGAAATATCCCTTTAAAATGTCTGCCACTGAACTTCTATTAATATATCCCTTAACCTCATTTGCCAGTTCAGTTCTGCTTTCATGCCCTCATAATTGCTCTTATTTAAGTTTAAAATACTGTCTTGGATGCACTTGTTTCTCCCTCAAAATGAATGTAAAAGTCAATGATATTATGATCGTTGATACCTAGGAGTGCCCTCACTAGGGGGTCATCAATTAATCCCACCTCATTGCACAATATCAGATCTCGTATAGTCTACTCTCTGGTTGGCTCCTCATCTACGCTACCTTTGCCCATCTGATCTTTCCACTCTATATGTAGATTAAAATCCCCCATGATTATTGCTGTACCTTCCTGGCAAGCTCCTGTTATCTCTTCTTTTATACTCTGTCCTGCTGTGTAGTTAGAATTAGGGAGCCTGTACACCACTCCCACAAGTAAGTTTATCATTCCTCATCTCAACCCAAACTACTGCTACATCCTGGTTTCTTGAACTTAGGTCATCCCTCTCTAATGCGCTAATATCATCATTAATTAACAAGGCCACCCCCTCTGCCTTTTCCTAACTTCCTGTCCTTCTTAAATGTCACATACCTTCAATATTCAGGTCCCAGTCTATGTCATCCTGTAGCCATATCCCTGTAATGGCTATCAGATTGTACTTATTTATCTCTATTTGCACTATCAGTTCATCTGTTTTGTTTCGAATGCTCTGTGTGTTTAGATACAGATCCTTTACTTTTGTCCTTGTATTATTTTTGTAGCATCTAGCCTTATCTGCTGATTTACTCTAAGACTTGTACTCTCTGTTCCTTCCTGTTACAGTCTTTTTATCATTTCCCATATCAATACCTGTCTCTCTTGCCTTGTCTCTACTCTTTGGTTTGCCACATATTCCCAAATTTGTACCCTTACCCCCAATATTCAGTTTAAAATCTCTCTACTTCCCTAGTTAGGTGGCTTGCAAGGACACCAGCCCCAGCACAGTTCAGGTCTCGACCATCCCAATGGTACAGATCTCACTTTCCCCAATACTGAATATCTCTTTAACTGTCTGCTAATGTTTATCTACTGTCCTACCTTTTAACCTATTTTTACAGTTCACTTTAGCCAATGCTGTCCTCATATCCTTGTAATTTCCATCATTTAAGTTTAAGACACTAGTGTTAGACCCACCCTCCTCACCCTCAAACTGAATTTGAAATTTTATCATGTTATGAACATTGTTGTCTAGAGATTCCTTTACTAAGAGGTAATTGATTAATCCTGTCTCATTGAACATTGGCAGGTCTAAAATAGTCTCCTCCCTGGTTGGCACTAGAATGTACTGATCTAAGATATTATCCCAAATACACTCTATGATCCAGGCTACCTTTACAAATCTGATTTGTTCATTCTACATAAAGATCAAAAAAAACCATGAGTAGTGCAGTACCCCTCTTACAAGCTCCATTATTCTTTCCTGTACACCCCATCCTACAGAGTAACTGTTGTTAGGAGGCCTGAAAACTACTCCCACAAGTGACTTCTTACTTTTGCTATTTCTTATCTCAACCCAAACCGCTTCTACATCTTGGTCTTCTGAACTAAAGTCAGTTCTCACTACTGTTTTAACATCATCTTTAATTAATAGAGCTACCCCATCACCTTTTCTTAGTTTCATGTTCTTCCAAAATATCAAATAGCCTCGAATATTTAGCTCCCATCCTTGATTAACTTGCAACCAAGTCTCAGAAATGGCTATCATACAGATTTATCTCTAATTGTGCTTTCAATTCATCCATTTTGTTATGAATGCTGTAGGCATTCAGACAGAGATACTTTAATTCTGACTTTTTAACCATTCTTACAAACTCTGGCTTGATCTCCTGTATATATGCTCTGTCCCTTCCTGCCACACTCTGGTTATCATTATCCATATCGCTACCCTGCTCTATTGCTTTGCTCTTTCTTTTACCGCATCTTCCCTCACATGACCCCTTACCTCACACTGTCTCATATAAAGCCTTCTCTACCACCCTAGTTGTATAACTCACCAAAACACTAGTCCCAGCACAGACCATTCCATCGGTACAGCTCCCACTTTCCCCAGTACTGATGCCAGTGCCCCCTGAATCGAAAACCATTTCTCCTACACCAATCTTTGAGCCACACATTCAACCACCCTGCAGCAATTTGTTCATGGTTCAGGTAATACTCCAGAGATTATTATATTTGTGGTTCTGTTTTGTTAAAAATTTAGCCCCATGCTGCTCATAATCCCCAAGGAGAACCTTTTTCACTGTGTGAAGATGGATGTTGTCTTTTCAAATATTTTTGGGAAGATGGTGGTACTTGGTGAATCTTATCTTCACTCTCTCCATTGGCTTCATATTCTTCCTGAAGTGCAGCACCCAGCTGAGGCCGGAACTGTGTTCTATGTAAGTTTAATACAATCCCCTTGCTTTTACACTCTTATGTCTCTATTAATAAAATCTAGAATGCTGTATGCCCTAACTGCTCCCTCAACCTGTCCTGCTACATGATTTATACACATATACATCCAGGTACTTCCTCCAGTCTGAAAAACATCCATTAATCACTGCTCTGTTTTCTGTCACTTGTATCCCTGTTGCTAGCGTCCCTTTTTTCCCATGAACTATAACTCTGCCCACAAATCTGTAAATGCCTTCTTCTGAAGCTTTTTTCCCAAATTCCCTGTTGAATTTTTTGGTGACTATCTTTCATTCATGACCTCCAGTTATGTTTTTTTCCCATAAGTGAATACATTCATTCTCACTGTATCCACTGTCAAAATGTTATTATTAGGTTGCCCTTTGCCTGCATTTTTCGAGAAAAAAAATCCAGCCTGTCCTGATATGCATACCCACGCATTTCTGGGACCATCCTTGTAAATTGTCACTGCACACTTTCCATTATCTCCACATCCCCTTTACAGTGTTTAATAAACCCTAATCATATTAATCCTATCAGGAGGCTTTCCAACAATAATCTACTAGTTTACACCTGTTAACTATTGTGAAAGTGTCCTAATCACAAGTGAGATAAACTACAATGGACAATTACAAACGCTTTCCATCATCACTATCCATTATACCGCCAGCACAAGCAATTTCTAGATTCCTTTAGAAGTGTGATAGTGACCATGTTATTCTATCGAGAACACAATTATTAATTGTTCTACATGTGGGACGTTCCCTTCTGTGTGAAGCAACCTCTGCTCAATGGTTAACTAGAAGAAATGTTCAGCCGCTCGTGAACTGTCATGTACATTCATAAAGGTAAAGTTTTTCATCCTTTATTTCCCTATTTTTGTTTCATCTTTCACTGAATTTTCATACATACACTTTTATACTTACAGATCCGATTTCCAACGGTTTGGGGAAAGAGTTTGATGTGATCCACTTGCCCTGCCGGCACATCCTCCCCTTGGAGAAGCTGAGAGAGAGTTTGATTGACTCGCTGAGCGTGTGGGCTCAGTTGCAGACCCAGTCCGCTGCGGCTCCTGACCAGCGGCACACAGGCGCTGGAGTCGGTCTGAGCTTTCTCCTTTCCGGACTTCACCTGCACCACTGTATTTTTGGATCTCATGAGTGTTGAAGTGACAGAACCCATTTCCCCTTCGCCACCACCTTGCCCCGGCTTTAAATTTCAGGAGGCTTGTTTCAGAGTCTTCTCCACCACCTTCTCCCTGGAATAGCCTAGCAGGTGCTCAGAAATGCAGCAAGGAGGCTTTTCATGTGAAAGGGAGAGACTGTTTTGCGAAGCCCTGCACCGTTCCACTTTACCCTTGGTAAATGCCGTCATGCCCAAAGGAATATGTTGTTGTAATTCAAGTTTTCCATTTAGCTTTAAGAAGCAATGACGTAAACAGTGTTGGTAATGAAACCCCTGAAGAGAATTACGCTGGCGAGATGTCCCTCAATAACATAAAACACAGCACCTGTCCGAATTCAACTTATTACCCCGAACATAACTGTAAATACAGCCTCGTTAGAATTAAATGCAAGTTACTGTGAATATAGTATAGAAAAGCACAACTCTGGAGTTCACCCCAACTCATCCCGAATACGATTCATGATCGTCAGAATTCATCTTAAAACATCCTGAATATATTAGCGCAAATAAAGCGGACCTCGTCAGAATTCGCACGTTCAGTCTGAATTTAAAACTGTATAAAGCACAATCATGGCCAGGATTCATCCAAACTTCTCATGCCGATTGGTTAAACAACTGTCGGCAGAATTCACTCAAGTCACGTTGATATTATCATTATTATTATTGTCTATCAGTGTGACAATAGCTGATGAAGCTGATTCGGGATGCGCAGACTTTATGGCCTATAGGACATCTTTTGTCATATGGGATGTCTGGCCCTGTGTTACCAGTTAGGGTCATGGCGTGTTCTATTCGCCACCCCACAACTGCACCCCCCCCCCCCCCCCCACCACCACCACCACCACCACACCACCCTCCTTCACTTTTCCTCTTCATTTTGTCATGGTTGGGTCTCAAATTGCTGGGATCCTCCCCATAGGCATTGCCATCACCTGGTTTGGTCCAAGGCGATGGTCTCCCAGAAGTTGATGTCAATGTTGCATTTCTTCATGTTGGCTTTCAGCACATCCTTGAACTGCTTCTTCTGTCCTCCTTTGATGCATCAGCCCTGACTGAGCTGGCATGGATTTTGCAGCTCGCCAACTACAAGAAAAATATTGCAGATGACATCAACCCCTCAACATAGCATTCTTTGATTTGACAATGGCCTCAACTCCGTAAATTGTAAGGCACTCTGGAAGGTTCTGCTGAAGCCCAGGTATCCTCCAAAATTCATTACCGTCCTTTGCCTGCTTCATGACATGAGTGGTGATTCCTAACCAATCCATTTCAGATCCTGCTTCGGGAGCCTGATATCTGACATTCAACCTATGTGACCAACCCAACAAATCTGATGGCAGATGATCATAGCCTCTATATTTGTGCTGCCTGCTTGTGAGATGATAATTGTGCTTCTGTCCTCCTTCTTAATACGTAAGATCTTTCGCTGGCAACATTGATGAAACAACTCCAGTGCTTTGGAGGTGCCTCCCATACATTGTCCATGTTTTAGCCCTGTACAGTCAGGAAGTGATCACAATTGCATTGTAGGCCATCAGCTTGGTTTTGGCTTCAATGCCACAATCTTCAAACACTTGCTTCCTTGAGTGCCAAAGGCTGCACCAACAGATTTCAGGCAATGCCAAATTATTTCATCAACATCAGCCTTCTGTGAAAGCTAACTTTCAAGGCGCCAAAAGTGTTCCACATTTTCCAGGCACTCATTATGAATACTAATTATTGGGGCTGGGGTGTCTGCATTTGGAGTTTGCTGATGGAGGACTTTGGTCTAAGTTCCATCTTCTCGTATACCTCGGTAAATATGTCAAAAATTCATTTCCGATACAGCACTTACAGTGGCATCACCAGTGTATTGGATCTCAATAACTGAGGTCGGGGTGGTCTTTGTTTTTGATTGGAACCACCCGAGATTAAATAGTTTACCATCCATTCGATAAATAAGCTGCACGCCAGCATAGAGCTTGTCTCTAGTCAGACGGAGCAGGGTAGCAAGGAAGATCAATAAAATGAGTTGGAGCGAATGACACAACTTTGTTTGATGCCTGTCTTAACCACAAATGGATCTGTAATGGATCGGTTAAGGATCACCACTCACATATCATGAAGCAGGCAAAGGATGATAATGAATTTTGGAGAATACCCGTACTCTAGCAGAATCTTCCTCGCAATTTACGGAGTTGAAGGCCTTTGTCAAATCAAAGAAAACTATGTAGAGGGGCTGATGTTGTCTGCAATATTTTTCTTGTAGTTGGCGAGTTGTACAATTCATGGCGTTTTGATGGCCTAAACCCACATGGAGATTCAGGGAGTAACTCTTCACCAAGTGTAATAAGTCATTTCAGAAGGGTTCTTGCAATGGAAAGCAGGGAGAGGCCTCTGTAATTTCCACAGTTGGATTTGTTCCCTTTCTTGAAGATTGCCACAATCATGGTGTCCTTGAGAACCACTCAGGTCTTCCTCTTCATTCCAGATCTGTAAGATGAGGGCATGGAGCTGTAATGTTAGTTCCTCTCCTCTGTGCTTAAAGATTTCAGTGGGGATTCCATCACCTCCTCCTGCTTTGTTGCCCTTCATTTGTGTGATGGCTTTCATCACCTCCATAGGCATCGGCAGAGTTCCCAGCTCATCTCTAACTGGGTGTTGTGGGATGGGGTTGAAAACATTCTCCAACAATTGAATCTTGCTTGAAAAGGTCTTCAAAGTGCTCTCTCCAACAGGCATTGACAGCTTCCCTCTCCTTGATCAGATCTCCCCCACCCTTAGGCCTCAGGTCAGCTAGCCCTTGAGTACTTGGGTGATAAGTAGTCTCTGTGGCAGTGAAGGATGTCATTCATGTCAGTGAAGTGTTGTATTTCCTTTACCTTGTCTGTGCATCACATCATCTTCATGTCACAGGTGCACACTTGTACCATGGCCTTTACTTGTTGATAAACCAGTTTCTTTATCTTTGAGTTCAGGTCCCTCTGGCAGGCGCAGCAAGTTTATGATCAGTCCAGCAGTCATCAGCCCCGGTCATTGCTCAGGTTGTGCGGACATGTTTGCGAATCCATGCATAGACGATTATGTAATCAATCAGTTGCCAGTGCTTGGACCATGGGTGTTGCCACAATGTTTTGTACTACCTGGAACAGGTGATGATAAGTCCATATTCGGTGCATTTGGTAGGGAGTTGACATTTCCAATTCCTCCCCTGCCAATTGTTCCATTACAGAGATTGGAATCTCTTTCAACTCTGGTGTTGAAGTCTCCAAGAAGAATAAGCCTGTTCTCCAAGGGACCCCAAAGAGAGCTTGGGTCAAGTTTGGTACAGAAATCTTCCTTGGTTTTGTCGTCAGCATCCAGAGTTTGGGCATGTGCATTAACCACGGTGGCGATTGGCTCCTTGCCAGTTTGAGACAATGAGTCGTGAGTCATTTCTTCCAAGAGGCAACTCATGAAGCCAGTTCACAAGTTCATTCTTGATGGTAAATCCAATACTGTGAACTCTGCCTTCCTCTTCCGATTTCTCTTTCTGGAAAAAAGTATAGCCACCTCAGAATTCATTGAGCTGCCCCTCTCCAGCTTGCTGGGTCTCACTCAAAGCAGCAATGTTGATGTCATATCGCTGGAGTTCTCGGGTGACAAAAGCTGTGCAACATTCTGGACTTCACTCGCAGGTGTGCCCAGGAGGGTCCTGATATTTCAGTTCCCAAACCTTATTACTCTTTTGTGTGTTTCTCCTGCAGACAGTGATCTGTCTGGATGCTGCTATCCAGTCAGGAGAGGTGAGGCAGACTACATTTAGGGCACATTTTCTAGCCCCCTCCCCAATAAGAGGTGAGCAGAGTGGATTCTAAAAGGGCTGTTCAGTCACAGTTACAGCTGCTGAAAGGCACCCCTGCCTTATCTGAGTGCTAGACAACCGTCTTGTAACTGCCGTCTCCATGCCAGGTCATGACTAGAAGCTTCCAGGCAACACAATCCTGCTTCCATTGCTATTTGCTGGTTGCTGAAGGGCTTGGGAGATGTGCTTGGAAAGGAAGATGCCTGTACCTGACCGTTGCAGACCAGCTTCCACAGATCTTGACAGATAAAAACCTTGTTCCAATGGCAAGGAAACCAAGATAATTGGAGGTTTTGCTCTGCTGCAGCCTTTGTCCGCCAGAACAACCGTTGAGACATTCCAGATGGCACATCTTCCTCCCCCTGTTCTGCCATTGAGGACTAGTTTGGCAGAGCCCCATCTGCTGAGTATTTATAGAGTTCCTAACAGGTCTTCATGGTAACCAATGTGGCCCAGGGCTGAAGCAGTCCCACCATCCTTCACCCTGTTTTGATCGGCCGTTTCTTAATAATTGACCAGGTTCCACGATGACGATGAAGGGGTGGACCTTGGAACCCTGATATAGTACTCAAAATGAACCAGAATCCTTAGCAGAATTAACACCAGGTAACCCTGAATATGATACATTTTTATTCAGTCAACAGATGTGGGCAACACTGGTGTGGCCAGCTGTAAGGAATTCGGGCGTGATAAATAAATCAACAGCAAGACCATCAAATTGTAGCAAAGTGCAAAGATTTATCAAGCATAAAATATGACTGAACAAACTAGGCAGTAATTAATACAGCTTACCAGGTTATACTTGCTGCTTCAGCTATGGACAAATGCCTGGATTGGATTTGTTTTATAGACTTTTCAGACTTCTGTAGTTTCTTCAGACTTCTGTAATCTGCTCATATTTCTGTAGTGCTTTGATCCCAGGTAAGAATAATCCTGTCCCTTTGGTTTTTACTTCTTTTCACTGCAATGAACGTGGTTTTGACCTCCTTTCTCATAAAATAATCAATTAGACTCAGGATAAAAAAGCGCGAGGAGAGCGGAGGAGACACAGGATAAAAGAGCGTGAGGAGAGCGGCAGAGACGCAGGATAAAAGAGTGCGAGGAGAGAGGCGGAGACACAGGATAAAAGAGCGTGAGGAGAGCGGCAGAGACGCAGGATAAAAGAGCGCGAGGAGAGCGGTGGAGACACAGGATAAAAGAGCGCGAGGAGAGCGGTGGAGACACAGGATAAAAGAGCGCGAGGAGAGCGGAGACACAGGATAAAAGAGCGTGAGGAGAGCGGCAGAGACACAGGATAAAAGAGCGCGAGGAGAGCGGCGGAGACACAGGATAAAAGAGCGTGAGGAGAGCGGCAGAGACACAGGATAAAAGAGCGTGAGGACAGCGGCGGAGACACAGGATAAAAGAGCGCGAGGAGAGCGGCAGAGACACAGGATAAAAGAGTGCGAGGAGAGCGGCGGAGACACAGGATAAAAGAGCGCATGGAGGGCGGGGACACAGGATAAAAGAGCGCGAGGAGAGTGGAGACGCAGGGTAAAACAGCGTGAGGAGAGCGGAGACACAGGGTAAAAGAGCGCGAGGAGAGCGGCGGAGACGCAGGATAAAAGAGCGCGAGGAGAACGGCGGAGACGCAGGATAAAAGAGCGCGAGGAGAGAGGCGGAGACACAGGATAAAAGAGCGCGAGGAGAGCGGCGGAGACTCAGGATAAAAGAGCACGAGGAGAGCGGCGGAGACACAGGATAAAATAGCGCGAGGAGAGCGGCGGAGGCACAGGATAAAAGAGTGTGAGGAGAGCGGCGGAGACACAGGATAAAAGAGCGCGAGGAGAGCGGAGACACAGGATAAAAGAGCGCGAGGAGAGCGGAGGCACAGGATAAAAGAGCGTGAGGAGAGCGGAGACACAGGATAAAAGAGCGCGAGGAGAGTGGAGACACAGGATAAAAGAGCGCGATGAGAGCGGTGGAGACACAGGATAAAAGAGCGCGAGGAGAGCGGAGACACAGGATAAAAGAGCGCGAGGAGAGCGGAGACACAGGATAAAAGAGCGCGAGGAGAGCAGTGGAAACACAGGATAAAAGAGCGCGAGGAGAGCGGTGGAGACACAAGATAAAAGAGCGCGAGGAGAGCGGCGGAGACACAGGATAAAAGAGCATGAGGAGAGCGGTGAAGACACAGGATAAAAGAGCGCGAGGAGAGCGGTGGAGACACAGGATAAAAGAGCGCGAGGAGAGCGGTGGAGACACAGGATAAAAGAGCGCGAGGAGAGTGTTGGAGACACAGGATAAAAGAGCGCGAGGAGAGCGGTGGAGACACAGGATAAAAGAGCGCGAGGAGAGCGGAGACACAGGATAAAAGAGTGCGAGGAGAGCGGCGGAGACACAGGATAAAAGAGTGCGAGGAGAGCGGAGACACAGGATAAAAGAGTGCAAGGAGAGCGGAGACACAGGATAAAAGAGCGCGAGGAGAGCAGTGGAAACACAGGATAAAAGAGCGCGAGGAGAGCGGTGGAGACACAAGATAAAAGAGCGCGAGGAGAGCGGCGGAGACACAGGATAAAAGAGCGCGAGGAGAGTGTTGGAGACACAGGATAAAAGAGCGCGAGGAGAGCGGTGGAGACACAGGATAAAAGAGCGCGAGGAGAGCGGAGACACAGGATAAAAGAGTGCGAGGAGAGCGGCGGAGACACAGGATAAAAGAGTGCGAGGAGAGCGGAGACACAGGATAAAAGAGTGCAAGGAGAGCGGAGACACAGGATAAAAGAGCGCGAGGAGAGCGGAGACACAGGATAAAAGAGCGCGAGGAGAGCGGTGGAGACACAGGATAAAAGAGCGCGAGGAGAGCGGAGACACAGGATAAAAGAGCGCGAGGAGAGCGGCGGAGACACAGGATAAAAGAGCGCGAGGAGAGCAGGAGACAGGATAAAAGAGCACGAGGAGAGCGGCGCAGACGCAGGATAAAAGAGCGTGAGGAGAGCGGCAGAGACGCAGGATAAAAGAGCGCGAGGAGAGCGGCGGAGACACAGGATAAAAGAGCACGAGGAGACTGGCGGAGACGCAGGATAAAAGAGCACAAGGAGAGCGGAGACGTAGGATAAAAGAGTGCGAGGAGAGCGGTGGAGACACAGGATAAAAGAGCGCGAGGAGAGCGGAGACACAGGATAAAAGAGCGCGAGGAGAGTGGCGGAGACGCAGGATAAAAGAGCGCGAGGAGAGTGGCGGAGACGCAGGATAAAAGAGCACAAGGAGAGCGGCGGAGACACCGGATAAAAGAGCACGAGGAGACAGGCAGAGACGCAGGATAAAAGAGCGCATGGAGAGCGGAGACGCAGGATAAAAGAGCGTGAGGAGAGCGGCGGAGACACAGGATAAAAGAGCGCGAGGAGACTGGCGGAGACGCAAGATCAAAGAGCGCAAAGAGAGCGGAGACGCAGGATAAAAGAGCGCGAGGAGAGCAGTGGAAACACAGGATAAAAGAGCGCGAGGAGAGCGGAGACACAGGATAAAAGAGCGCGAGGAGAGCAGTGGAAACACAGGATAAAAGAGCGAGGAGAGCGGCGGAGACACAGGATAAAAGAGCGCGAGGAGAGCGGCGGAGACACAGGATAAAAGAGCGCGAGGAGAGCAGAGACACAGGATAAAAGAGCGCGAGGAGAGCGGAGACACGGGATAAAAGAGCGCAAGGAGAGCGGCGGAGACACAGGATAAAAGAGCGCGAGGAGAGCGGCGGAGACACAGGATGAAAGAGCGCGAGGAGAGCGGAGACACAGGATAAAAGAGCACGAGGAGAGCAGAGACACAGGATAAAAGAGCGCGAGGAGAGCGGCGTAGACGCAGGATAAAAGAGCGCGAGGAGAGCGGAGACACAGGATAAAAGAGCGCAAGGAGAACGGCGGAGACGCATGATAAAAGAGCGCGAGGAGAGCAGCAGAGACACAGGATAAAAGAGCGCGAGGAGAGCAGTGGACACACAGGATAAAAGAGCGCGAGGAGAACGGCGGAGACGCAGGATAAAAGAGCGCGAGGAGAACGGCGGAGACGCAGGATAAAAGAGCGTGAGGAGAGCGGTGGAGACGCAGGATAAAAGAGCGCGAGGAGAGTGGCGGAGACACAGGATAAAAGAGCGCGAGGAGAGCGGAGACACAGGATAAAAGAGCCTGAGGAGAGCAGCGGAGACACAGGATAAAAGAGCGCGAGGAGAGTGGTGGAGACACAGGATAAAAGAGCGCGAGGAGAGTGGCGGAGACACAGGATAAAAGAGCGCGAGGAGAGCAGAGACACAGGATAAAAGAGCGCGAGGAGAGTGGCGGAGGCACAGGATAAAAGAGCGCGAGGACAGCGGAGACACAGGATAAAAGAGCGTGTGGAGAGCAGCGGAGACACAGGATAAAAGAGCGCAAGGAGAGTGGCGGAGACGCAGGATAAAAGAGCGCGAGGAGAGCAGCGGAGACACAGGATAAAAATTCGTGAGGAGAGCGGCGGAGACGCAGGGTAAAAGAGCGCGAGGTGAGCAGCGGAGACACAGGATAAAAGAGCGCGAGGAGAGCAGAGACACAGGATAAAAGAGCGCGAGGAGAGTGGCGGAGACACAGGATAAAAGAGCGCGAGGACAGCGGAGACACAGGATAAAAGAGCGTGTGGAGAGCAGTGGAGACACAGGATAAAAGAGCACCAGGAGAGTGGCGGAGACGCAGGATAAAAGAGCGCGAGGAGAGCAGCGGAGACACAGGATAAAAATTCGCGAGGAGAGCGGCGGAGACGCAGGGTAAAAGAGCGCGAGGTGAGCGGCGGAGACACAGGATAAAAGAGCGCGAGGAGAGCGGTGGAGACACAGGATAAAAGAGCGCGAGGAGAGCGGAGACACAGGATAAAAGAGCGTGAGGAGAGCGGCAGAGACACAGGATAAAAGAGCGCGAGGAGAGCGGCGGAGACACAGGATAAAAGAGCGTGAGGAGAGCGGCAGAGACACAGGATAAAAGAGCGTGAGGAGAGCGGCGGAGACACAGGATAAAAGAGCGCGAGGAGAGCGGCAGAGACACAGGATAAAAGAGTGCGAGGAGAGCGGCGGAGACACAGGATAAAAGAGCGCATGGAGGGCGGGGACACAGGATAAAAGAGCGCGAGGAGAGTGGAGACGCAGGGTAAAAGAGCGTGAGGAGAGCGGAGACACAGGGTAAAAGAGCGCGAGGAGAGCGGCGGAGACGCAGGATAAAAGAGCGCGAGGAGAACGGCGGAGACGCAGGATAAAAGAGTGCGAGGAGAGAGGCGGAGACACAGGATAAAAGAGCGCGAGGAGAGCGGCGGAGACTCAGGATAAAAGAGCACGAGGAGAGCGGCGGAGACACAGGATAAAAGAGCGCGAGGAGAGCGGCGGAGGCACAGGATAAAAGAGTGTGAGGAGAGCGGCGGAGACACAGGATAAAAGAGCGCGAGGAGAGCGGAGACACAGGATAAAAGAGCGCGAGGAGAGCGGAGGCACAGGATAAAAGAGCGCGAGGAGAGCGGTGGAGACACAGGATAAAAGAGCGCGAGGAGAGCGGAGACACAGGATAAAAGAGCGCGAGGAGAGCGGAGACACAGGATAAAAGAGCGCGAGGAGAGCAGTGGAAACACAGGATAAAAGAGCGCGAGGAGAGCGGTGGAGACACAAGATAAAAGAGCGCGAGGAGAGCGGCGGAGACACAGGATAAAAGAGCATGAGGAGAGCGGTGAAGACACAGGATAAAAGAGCGCGAGGAGAGCGGTGGAGACACAGGATAAAAGAGCGCGAGGAGAGCGGTGGAGACACAGGATAAAAGAGCGCGAGGAGAGTGGTGGAGACACAGGATAAAAGAGCGCGAGGAGAGCGGTGGAGACACAGGATAAAAGAGCGCGAGGAGAGCGGAGACACAGGATAAAAGAGTGCGAGGAGAGCGGCGGAGACACAGGATAAAAGAGTGCGAGGAGAGCGGAGACACAGGATAAAAGAGTGCAAGGAGAGCGGAGACACAGGATAAAAGAGCGCGAGGAGAGCAGTGGAAACACAGGATAAAAGAGCGCGAGGAGAGCGGTGGAGACACAAGATAAAAGAGCGCGAGGAGAGCGGCGGAGACACAGGATAAAAGAGCATGAGGAGAGCAGTGGAGACACAGGATAAAAGAGCGCGAGGAGAGCGGTGGAGACACAGGATAAAAGAGCGCGAGGAGAGCGGAGACACAGGATAAAAGAGCGCGAGGAGAGCGGTGGAGACACAGGATAAAAGAGCGCGAGGAGAGCGGAGACACAGGATAAAAGAGCGCGAGGAGAGCGGCGGAGACACAGGATAAAAGAGCGCGAGGAGAGCAGGAGACAGGATAAAAGAGCACGAGGAGAGCGGCGCAGACGCAGGATAAAAGAGCGTGAGGAGAGCGGCAGAGACGCAGGATAAAAGAGCGCGTGGAGAGCGGCGGAGACACAGGATAAAAGAGCACGAGGAGACTGGCGGAGACGCAGGATAAAAGAGCACAAGGAGAGCGGAGACGTAGGATAAAAGAGTGCGAGGAGAGCGGTGGAGACACAGGATAAAAGAGCGCGAGGAGAGCGGAGACACAGGATAAAAGAGCGCGAGGAGAGTGGCGGAGACGCAGGATAAAAGAGCGCGAGGAGAGTGGCGGAGACGCAGGATAAAAGAGCACAAGGAGAGCGGCGGAGACACCGGATAAAAGAGCACGAGGAGACAGGCAGAGACGCAGGATAAAAGAGCGCATGGAGAGCGGAGACGCAGGATAAAAGAGCGTGAGGAGAGCGGCGGAGACACAGGATAAAAGAGCGCGAGGAGACTGGCGGAGACGCAAGATCAAAGAGCGCAAAGAGAGCGGAGACGCAGGATAAAAGAGCGCGAGGAGAGCAGTGGAAACACAGGATAAAAGAGCGCGAGGAGAGCGGAGACACAGGATAAAAGAGCGCGAGGAGAGCAGAGACACAGGATAAAAGAGCGAGGAGAGCGGCGGAGACACAGGATAAAAGAGCGCGAGGAGAGCGGCGGAGACACAGGATAAAAGAGCGCGAGGAGAGCGGAGACACGGGATAAAAGAGCGCAAGGAGAGCGGCGGAGACACAGGATAAAAGAGCGCGAGGAGAGCGGCGGAGACACAGGATGAAAGAGCGCGAGGAGAGCGGAGACACAGGATAAAAGAGCACGAGGAGAGCAGAGACACAGGATAAAAGAGCGCGAGGAGAGCGGCGTAGACGCAGGATAAAAGAGCGCGAGGAGAGCGGAGACACAGGATAAAAGAGCGCAAGGAGAACGGCGGAGACGCAGGATAAAAGAGCGCGAGGAGAGCAGCAGAGACACAGGATAAAAGAGCGCGAGGAGAGCAGTGGACACACAGGATAAAAGAGCGCGAGGAGAACGGCGGAGACGCAGGATAAAAGAGCGCGAGGAGAACGGCGGAGACGCAGGATAAAAGAGCGTGAGGAGAGCGGTGGAGACGCAGGATAAAAGAGCGCGAGGAGAGTGGCGGAGGCACAGGATAAAAGAGCGCGAGGAGAGCGGAGACACAGGATAAAAGAGCGCGAGGAGAGCAGTTGAAACACAGGATAAAAGAGCGCGAGGAGAGCGGTGGAGACACAAGATAAAAGAGCGCGAGGAGAGCGGCGGAGACACAGGATAAAAGAGCATGAGGAGAGCGGTGAAGACACAGGATAAAAGAGCGCGAGGAGAGCGGTGGAGACACAGGATAAAAGAGCGCGAGGAGAGCAGAGACACAGGATAAAAGAGCGCGAGGAGAGTGGCGGAGACACAGGATAAAAGAGCGCGAGGACAGCGGAGACACAGGATAAAAGAGCGTGTGGAGAGCAGTGGAGACACAGGATAAAAGAGCACAAGGAGAGTGGCGGAGACGCAGGATAAAAGAGCGCGAGGAGAGCAGCGGAGACACAGGATAAAAATTCGCGAGGAGAGCGGCGGAGACGCAGGGTAAAAGAGCGCGAGGTGAGCAGCGGAGACACAGGATAAAAGAGCGCCAGGAGAGCGGTGGAGACACAGGATAAAAGAGCGCGAGGAGAGCGGAGACACAGGATAAAAGAGCGTGAGGAGAGCGGCAGAGACACAGGATAAAAGAGCGCGAGGAGAGCGGCGGAGACACAGGATAAAAGAGCGTGAGGAGAGCGGCAGAGACACAGGATAAAAGAGCGTGAGGAAAGCGGCGGAGACACAGGATAAAAGAGCGCGAGGAGAGCGGTGGAGACACAGGATAAAAGAGCGCGAGGAGAGCGGTGGAGACACAGGATAAAAGAGCGCGAGGAGAGTGGTGGAGACACAGGATAAAAGAGCGCGAGGAGAGCGGTGGAGACACAGGATAAAAGAGCGCGAGGAGAGCGGAGACACAGGATAAAAGAGTGCGAGGAGAGCGGCGGAGACACAGGATAAAAGAGTGCGAGGAGAGCGGAGACACAGGATAAAAGAGTGCAAGGAGAGCGGAGACACAGGATAAAAGAGCGCGAGGAGAGCAGTGGAAACACAGGATAAAAGAGCGCGAGGAGAGCGGTGGAGACACAAGATAAAAGAGCGCGAGGAGAGCGGCGGAGACACAGGATAAAAGAGCATGAGGAGAGCAGTGGAGACACAGGATAAAAGAGCGCGAGGAGAGCGGTGGAGACACAGGATAAAAGAGCGCGAGGAGAGCGGAGACACAGGATAAAAGAGCGCGAGGAGAGCGGTGGAGACACAGGATAAAAGAGCGCGAGGAGAGCGGAGACACAGGATAAAAGAGCGCGAGGAGAGCGGCGGAGACACAGGATAAAAGAGCGCGAGGAGAGCAGGAGACAGGATAAAAGAGCACGAGGAGAGCGGCGCAGACGCAGGATAAAAGAGCGTGAGGAGAGCGGCAGAGACGCAGGATAAAAGAGCGCGAGGAGAGCGGTGGAGACACAGGATAAAAGAGCGCGAGGAGAGCGGAGACACAGGATAAAAGAGCGCGAGGAGAGCGGCGGAGACACAGGATAAAAGAGCGCGAGGAGAGCAGGAGACAGGATAAAAGAGCACGAGGAGAGCGGCGCAGACGCAGGATAAAAGAGCGTGAGGAGAGCGGCAGAGACGCAGGATAAAAGAGCGCGAGGAGAGCGGCGGAGACACAGGATAAAAGAGCACGAGGAGACTGGCGGAGACGCAGGATAAAAGAGCACAAGGAGAGCGGAGACGTAGGATAAAAGAGTGCGAGGAGAGCGGCGGAGACACAGGATAAAAGAGCGCGAGGAGAGCGGCGGAGACACAGGATAAAAGAGCGCGAGGAGAGCGGAGACACGGGATAAAAGAGCGCAAGGAGAGCGGCGGAGACACAGGATAAAAGAGCGCGAGGAGAGCGGCGGAGACACAGGATGAAAGAGCGCGAGGAGAGCGGAGACACAGGATAAAAGAGCACGAGGAGAGCAGAGACACAGGATAAAAGAGCGCGAGGAGAGCGGCGTAGACGCAGGATAAAAGAGCGCGAGGAGAGCGGAGACACAGGATAAAAGAGCGCAAGGAGAACGGCGGAGACGCAGGATAAAAGAGCGCGAGGAGAGCAGCAGAGACACAGGATAAAAGAGCGCGAGGAGAGCAGTGGACACACAGGATAAAAGAGCGCGAGGAGAACGGCGGAGACGCAGGATAAAAGAGCGCGAGGAGAACGGCGGAGACGCAGGATAAAAGAGCGTGAGGAGAGCGGTGGAGACGCAGGATAAAAGAGCGCGAGGAGAGTGGCGGAGACACAGGATAAAAGAGCGCGAGGAGAGCGGAGACACAGGATAAAAGAGCGCGAGGAGAGCAGTTGAAACACAGGATAAAAGAGCGCGAGGAGAGCGGTGGAGACACAAGATAAAAGAGCGCGAGGAGAGCGGCGGAGACACAGGATAAAAGAGCATGAGGAGAGCGGTGAAGACACAGGATAAAAGAGCGCGAGGAGAGCGGTGGAGACACAGGATAAAAGAGCGCGAGGAGAGCAGAGACACAGGATAAAAGAGCGCGAGGAGAGTGGCGGAGACACAGGATAAAAGAGCGCGAGGACAGCGGAGACACAGGATAAAAGAGCGTGTGGAGAGCAGTGGAGACACAGGATAAAAGAGCACAAGGAGAGTGGCGGAGACGCAGGATAAAAGAGCGCGAGGAGAGCAGCGGAGACACAGGATAAAAATTCGCGAGGAGAGCGGCGGAGACGCAGGGTAAAAGAGCGCGAGGTGAGCAGCGGAGACACAGGATAAAAGAGCGCCAGGAGAGCGTTGGAGACACAGGATAAAAGAGCGCGAGGAGAGCGGAGACAGAGGATAAAAGAGCGTGAGGAGAGCGGCAGAGACACAGGATAAAAGAGCGCGAGGAGAGCGGCGGAGACACAGGATAAAAGAGCGTGAGGAGAGCGGCGGAGACACAGGATAAAAGAGCGTGAGGAGAGCGGCGGAGACACAGGATAAAAGAGCGCGAGGAGAGCGGCAGAGACACAGGATAAAAGAGTGCGAGGAGAGCGGCGGAGACACAGGATAAAAGAGCGCATGGAGGGCGGGGACACAGGATAAAAGAGCGCGAGGAGAGTGGAGACGCAGGGTAAAAGAGCGTGAGGAGAGCGGAGACACAGGGTAAAAGAGCGCATGGAGGGCGGGGACACAGGATAAAAGAGCGCGAGGAGAGTGGAGACGCAGGGTAAAAGAGCGTGAGGAGAGCGGAGACACAGGGTAAAAGAGCGCGAGGAGAGCGGCGGAGACGCAGGATAAAAGAGCGCGAGGAGAACGGCGGAGACGCAGGATAAAAGAGCGCGAGGAGAGTGGAGACACAGGATAAAAGAGCGCGATGAGAGCGGTGGAGACACAGGATAAAAGAGCGCGAGGAGAGCGGAGACACAGGATAAAAGAGCGTGAGGAGAGCGGCAGAGACACAGGATAAAAGAGCGCGAGGAGAGCGGCGGAGACACAGGATAAAAGAGCGTGAGGAGAGCGGCAGAGACACAGGATAAAAGAGCGTGAGGAGAGCGGCGGAGACACAGGATAAAAGAGCGCGAGGAGAGCGGTGGAGACACAGGATAAAAGAGCGCGAGGAGAGCGGTGGAGACACAGGATAAAAGAGCGCGAGGAGAGTGGTGGAGACACAGGATAAAAGAGCGCGAGGAGAGCGGTGGAGACACAGGATAAAAGAGCGCGAGGAGAGCGGAGACACAGGATAAAAGAGTGCGAGGAGAGCGGCGGAGACACAGGATAAAAGAGTGCGAGGAGAGCGGAGACACAGGATAAAAGAGTGCAAGGAGAGCGGAGACACAGGATAAAAGAGCGCGAGGAGAGCAGTGGAAACACAGGATAAAAGAGCGCGAGGAGAGCGGTGGAGACACAAGATAAAAGAGCGCGAGGAGAGCGGCGGAGACACAGGATAAAAGAGCATGAGGAGAGCAGTGGAGACACAGGATAAAAGAGCGCGAGGAGAGCGGTGGAGACACAGGATAAAAGAGCGCGAGGAGAGCGGAGACACAGGATAAAAGAGCGCGAGGAGAGCGGTGGAGACACAGGATAAAAGAGCGCGAGGAGAGCGGAGACACAGGATAAAAGAGCGCGAGGAGAGCGGCGGAGACACAGGATAAAAGAGCGCGAGGAGAGCAGGAGACAGGATAAAAGAGCACGAGGAGAGCGGCGCAGACGCAGGATAAAAGAGCGTGAGGAGAGCGGCAGAGACGCAGGATAAAAGAGCGCGAGGAGAGCGGCGGAGACACAGGATAAAAGAGCACGAGGAGACTGGCGGAGACGCAGGATAAAAGAGCACAAGGAGAGCGGAGACGTAGGATAAAAGAGTGCGAGGAGAGCGGCGGAGACACAGGATAAAAGAGCGCGAGGAGAGCGGCGGAGACACAGGATAAAAGAGCGCGAGGAGAGCGGAGACACGGGATAAAAGAGCGCAAGGAGAGCGGCGGAGACACAGGATAAAAGAGCGCGAGGAGAGCGGCGGAGACACAGGATGAAAGAGCGCGAGGAGAGCGGAGACACAGGATAAAAGAGCACGAGGAGAGCAGAGACACAGGATAAAAGAGCGCGAGGAGAGCGGCGTAGACGCAGGATAAAAGAGCGCGAGGAGAGCGGAGACACAGGATAAAAGAGCGCAAGGAGAACGGCGGAGACGCAGGATAAAAGAGCGCGAGGAGAGCAGCAGAGACACAGGATAAAAGAGCGCGAGGAGAGCAGTGGACACACAGGATAAAAGAGCGCGAGGAGAACGGCGGAGACGCAGGATAAAAGAGCGCGAGGAGAACGGCGGAGACGCAGGATAAAAGAGCGTGAGGAGAGCGGTGGAGACGCAGGATAAAAGAGCGCGAGGAGAGTGGCGGAGACACAGGATAAAAGAGCGCGAGGAGAGCGGAGACACAGGATAAAAGAGCGCGAGGAGAGCAGTTGAAACACAGGATAAAAGAGCGCGAGGAGAGCGGTGGAGACACAAGATAAAAGAGCGCGAGGAGAGCGGCGGAGACACAGGATAAAAGAGCATGAGGAGAGCGGTGAAGACACAGGATAAAAGAGCGCGAGGAGAGCGGTGGAGACACAGGATAAAAGAGCGCGAGGAGAGCAGAGACACAGGATAAAAGAGCGCGAGGAGAGTGGCGGAGACACAGGATAAAAGAGCGCGAGGACAGCGGAGACACAGGATAAAAGAGCGTGTGGAGAGCAGTGGAGACACAGGATAAAAGAGCACAAGGAGAGTGGCGGAGACGCAGGATAAAAGAGCGCGAGGAGAGCAGCGGAGACACAGGATAAAAATTCGCGAGGAGAGCGGCGGAGACGCAGGGTAAAAGAGCGCGAGGTGAGCAGCGGAGACACAGGATAAAAGAGCGCCAGGAGAGCGTTGGAGACACAGGATAAAAGAGCGCGAGGAGAGCGGAGACAGAGGATAAAAGAGCGTGAGGAGAGCGGCAGAGACACAGGATAAAAGAGCGCGAGGAGAGCGGCGGAGACACAGGATAAAAGAGCGTGAGGAGAGCGGCGGAGACACAGGATAAAAGAGCGTGAGGAGAGCGGCGGAGACACAGGATAAAAGAGCGCGAGGAGAGCGGCAGAGACACAGGATAAAAGAGTGCGAGGAGAGCGGCGGAGACACAGGATAAAAGAGCGCATGGAGGGCGGGGACACAGGATAAAAGAGCGCGAGGAGAGTGGAGACGCAGGGTAAAAGAGCGTGAGGAGAGCGGAGACACAGGGTAAAAGAGCGCATGGAGGGCGGGGACACAGGATAAAAGAGCGCGAGGAGAGTGGAGACGCAGGGTAAAAGAGCGTGAGGAGAGCGGAGACACAGGGTAAAAGAGCGCGAGGAGAGCGGCGGAGACGCAGGATAAAAGAGCGCGAGGAGAACGGCGGAGACGCAGGATAAAAGAGCGCGAGGAGAGTGGAGACACAGGATAAAAGAGCGCGATGAGAGCGGTGGAGACACAGGATAAAAGAGCGCGAGGAGAGCGGAGACACAGGATAAAAGAGCGCGAGGAGAGCGGAGACACAGGATAAAAGAGCGCGAGGAGAGCGGTGGAGACACAAGATAAAAGAGCGCGAGGAGAGCGGCGGAGACACAGGATAAAAGAGCATGAGGAGAGCGGTGAAGACACAGGATAAAAGAGCGCGAGGAGAGCGGTGGAGACACAGGATAAAAGAGCGCGAGGAGAGCGGTGGAGACACAGGATAAAAGAGCGCGAGGAGAGTGGTGGAGACACAGGATAAAAGAGCGCGAGGAGAGCGGTGGAGACACAGGATAAAAGAGCGCGAGGAGAGCGGAGACACAGGATAAAAGAGTGCGAGGAGAGCGGCGGAGACACAGGATAAAAGAGTGCGAGGAGAGCGGAGACACAGGATAAAAGAGTGCAAGGAGAGCGGAGACACAGGATAAAAGAGCGTGAGGAGAGCAGTGGAAACACAGGATAAAAGAGCGCGAGGAGAGCGGTGGAGACACAAGATAAAAGAGTGCGAGGAGAGCGGCGGAGACACAGGATAAAAGAGCGCGAGGAGAGCAGTGGAGACACAGGATAAAAGAGCGCGAGGAGAGCAGTGGAAACACAGGATAAAAGAGCGCGAGGAGAGCTTAGACACAGGATAAAAGAGCACGAGGAGACAGGCAGAGACGCAGGATAAAAGAGCGCATGGAGAGCGGAGACGCAGGATAAAAGAGCGTGAGGAGAGCGGCGGAGACACAGGATAAAAGAGCGCGAGGAGACTGGCGGAGACGCAAGATCAAAGAGCGCAAAGAGAGCGGAGACGCAGGATAAAAGAGCGCGAGGAGAGCAGTGGAAACACAGGATAAAAGAGCGCGAGGAGAGCGGAGACACAGGATAAAAGAGCGCGAGGAGAGCAGAGACACAGGATAAAAGAGCGAGGAGAGCGGCGGAGACACAGGATAAAAGAGCGCGAGGAGAGCGGCGGAGACACAGGATAAAAGAGCGCGAGGAGAGCAGAGACACAGGATAAAAGAGCGCGAGGAGAGCGGAGACACGGGATAAAAGAGCGCAAGGAGAGCGGCGGAGACACAGGATAAAAGAGCGCGAGGAGAGCGGCGGAGACACAGGATGAAAGAGCGCGAGGAGAGCGGAGACACAGGATAAAAGAGCACGAGGAGAGCAGAGACACAGGATAAAAGAGCGCGAGGAGAGCGGCGTAGACGCAGGATAAAAGAGCGCGAGGAGAGCGGAGACACAGGATAAAAGAGCGCGAGGAGAGCAGCAGAGACACAGGATAAAAGAGCGCGAGGAGAGCAGTGGACACACAGGATTAAAGAGCGCGAGGAGAACGGCGGAGACGCAGGATAAAAGAGCGCGAGGAGAACGGCGGAGACGCAGGATAAAAGAGCGTGAGGAGAGCGGTGGAGACGCAGGATAAAAGAGCGCGAGGAGAGTGGCGGAGACACAGGATAAAAGAGCGCGAGGAGAGCGGAGACACAGGATAAAAGAGCCTGAGGAGAGCAGCGGAGACACAGGATAAAAGAGCGCGAGGAGAGTGGTGGAGACACAGGATAAAAGAGCGCGAGGAGAGTGGCGGAGACACAGGATAAAAGAGCGCGAGGAGAGCAGAGACACAGGATAAAAGAGCGCGAGGAGAGTGGCGGAGGCACAGGATAAAAGAGCGCGAGGACAGCGGAGACACAGGATAAAAGAGCGTGTGGAGAGCAGCGGAGACACAGGATAAAAGAGCGCAAGGAGAGTGGCGGAGACGCAGGATAAAAGAGCGCGAGGAGAGCAGCGGAGACACAGGATAAAAATTCGTGAGGAGAGCGGCGGAGACGCAGGGTAAAAGAGCCCGAGGTGAGCAGCGGAGACACAGGATAAAAGAGCGCGAGGAGAGCAGAGACACAGGATAAAAGAGCGCGAGGAGAGTGGCGGAGACACAGGATAAAAGAGCGCGAGGACAGCGGAGACACAGGATAAAAGAGCGTGTGGAGAGCAGTGGAGACACAGGATAAAAGAGCACAAGGAGAGTGGCGGAGACGCAGGATAAAAGAGCGCGAGGAGAGCAGCGGAGACACAGGATAAAAATTCGCGAGGAGAGCGGCGGAGACGCAGGGTAAAAGAGCGCGAGGTGAGCAGCGGAGACACAGGATAAAAGAGCGCGAGGAGAGCGGTGGAGACACAGGATTAAAGAGCGCGAGGAGAGTGGCGGAGACGCAGGGTAAAAGAGCGCGAGGAGAGCGGCGGAGATACAGGATAAAAGAGCGTGAGGAGAGCGGCGGAGACGCAGGATAAAAGAGCGTGAGGAGAGCGGTGGAGACGCAGGGTAAAAGAGCGCGAGGAGAGCGGCGGAGACGCAGGTTAAAAGAGCGCGAGGAGAGCGGCGGAGACGCAGGATAAAAGAGCGCGAGGAGAGCGGCGGAGACACAGGATAAAAGAGCGCGAGGAGAGTTCCAGGGAGCAGAGTCGGAGGGCGGTGTTCCAGAGAGGTGATTCCAGAGAGGTGAGTATAAAAACCTGACCTCAGGTCTTAAAAAAAACTTAAAGGTGGCGTCACGGTAAATCTGTGACCTGATTGGCTGGTAGAGAATCTACACTGAATTTGAAACTAAAACATTGTTAAATTAATTAAACCAAATAAATTAATCACTTAATTAATAAGTAGAGGGTATCTAGACCAGAATCAGGGGATTACTGTTCTTAGAATTTAGCATTTATAGTAGAAATCTAGCCCTAGGGAATGTATAGTTAATAAGGAGTCAATAGGCAGTTATTAGATTTAAATTAATTTATTAAATAGTTCTAGAAATGGCAGTTGCTGGGGTGAAGTGCTTAACCTGTGGGATGTGGGAAATCTGTGACGCTTCAACTACTACACCAGTTGTAGGTGTCCCGGACAACTACATCTGCAGGAAGTGTACCCAATTGCAGCTCCTCTCAGACCACATGGATCGGTTGGAGCAGCAGTTGGATGCACTTAGGAGCATTCAGGTGGCGGAAAGCGTCATTGACAGGAGTTTTAGAGATGTGGTCACACCCAAGGTACAGACAGGTAGATAGGTGACCGCTAGAAGGGGCAGGCAGTCAGTGCAGAAATCCCCTGTGACTGTCCCCCTCTCTAACAGGTATACCATTTTGGATACTGTTGGGGGGATGGCCTATCAGGGGAAAACAACAGCAGTAGCCAGAGCAGTGGCACCACGGCTGTCTCTGTTGTTCAGCAGGGGGGGTCAAAGCACAGAAGAGCAATTGTCATAGGGGACTCTATAGTCAGGGGCTCAGATAGGCGCTTCTGTGGTCGTGAAAGAGACACCAGGATGGTATGTTGCCTCCCTGGTGCCAGGGTCCAGGATGTCTCTGATCGGGTACGGGACATTCTGAAGGGGGAGGGAGAACAGCCAGAGGTCGTGGTATACATTGGTACTAACGACATAGGCAGGAAGAGTGACGAGGTCCTGCAGTGGGAGTTCAGGGAGTTAGGCAGAAAGTTAAAAAACAGGACCTCTAGGGTTGTAATCTCAGGATTACTCCCTGTGCCACATGCCAGTGAGGCTAGAAATAGTGCAGCTGAACATGTGGCTGAACAGATAGTGTAGCAGGGAGAGTTTCCGATATCTGGATCAGTGGGATCTCTTCCGGGGCAGGTGGGACCTGTACAAGAAGGATGGGTTGCATCAAAACTGGAGGGGCACCAATATGCTGGTTGCAAGGTTTGCGAGTGTCACTCGGGAGGGTTTAAACTAGTATGGCAGGGGGGTGGGAACCAGAGCAATAGGTCAGCAGGTGAAATAAATGACTGGGAACCAGAGAATATGGCCAGTAGGACTAAGAGGAAGAGCAGGCAGGGAGAAATTACTGAACACAATGGGACTGGGGGTCTGAAATGCATTTGTTTCAATGCGAGAAGTATAACAGGCAAGGCAGATGAGCTTAGAGCTTGGATTAGTACTTGGGACTATGGTGTTATTGCTATTACAGAGACTGGGTTGAAGGATGGACAGGTTTGGCAGATAAACGTTCCAGGATTTAGATGTTTCAGGCAGGATAGAGAGGGATGTAGAAGAGGTGGGGGAGTTGCACTGCTGGTTAAGAGGAATATCACAGCTGTACGACAGGAGGACACCTCGGTGGGCTCATGCAGCAAGGCAATATGGGTAGACCTCCGGAATAGGAAGGTTGCAGTCACAATGTTGCGGGTTTACTATAGGCCTCCCAATTGCTGGCGGGAGATTGAGGAACAGTTATGTAGGCAGATTTTGGAAAGATGTAAAAGCAATAGGGTTGTTGTGGTGGGTGATTTTAACTTTCCCTATATTGACTGGGAATCACTTAGTGCTAGGGGTTTGGATGGTGCAGAATTTGTAAGGTGCATCCAGGAGGGCTTCCTGAGACAATATGTAGATAGTCCAACTAGGGAAGGGGCAATACTGGACCTGGTATTAGGGAATGAACCCGGCCAGGTGGTTGAAGTTTCAGTAGGGGAGCATTTCGGGAAAAGTGACCATAATTCGGTAAGTTTCAAGGTACTGGTGGATAAGGATAACAGGAGTCCTCGGGTTAAGGTGCGTAATTGTCGGAAGGCTAATTATGACAATATTAGGCAGGAACTGAGGAATCTAGACTGGAGGCGGATGTTTGAGGGCAAATCAACAACTGACATGTGGGGGGCTTTCAAACGTCAGTTGACAAGAATTCAGAACCGGCATGTTCCTGCTAGGATGAAGGATAAGCATGGCAAGTTTCAGGAACCTTGGATAACGAAGGATATTGTGAGATTAGTCAAAAAGAAAAGGGAAGCATTCGTAAGGGCTAGAAGGCCGGGAACAGATGAAGCCCGTGGAGAATATAATGAAAGTAGGAAGAAACTTAAGCAAGGAGTCAGGAGGGGTAAAAGGGGTCATGAAAAGTCCTTGGCAACCAGGATTAAGGAAAATCCCAAGACCTTTTATACATATGTAAAAAGCAAGAGGGTAGCCAGGGAAAGGCTAGGCCCACTCAGGGACAGAGGTGGGAATCTGTGTGTGGAGCCAGAAGAAATGGGAGAGATACTAAATGAGTACTTGTCAGTATTCACCAAAGAGAAGGACTTAGCGGTTGATTTGTCTAGGGAAGAGTGTATAGATAGCCTGGATCATGTTGAGATCAAAAAAGAGGAGGTGTTAGGTGTCTTGAAGAATATTAAGGTGGATAAGTCCCCAGGGCCAGATGGGATCTACCCCAGAGTATTGAGGGAGGCAAGGGAGGAGATTGCTGGGGCTTTGACAGAAATCTTTGTATCCTCACTGGCTACGGGTGAGGACCCAGGGGACTGGAGAATGGCCAATGTTGTTCCATTGTTTAAGAAGGGTAGCAGGGATAACCCAGGAAATTACAGGCCAGTGAGCCTTACGTCAGTGGTAGGGAAATTATTGGAGAAGATTCTTCATGACAGGATTTACTACCATTTGGAAGTAAATGGGTGTATGAGTGAGATGCAGCATGGTTTTGTGAAGGGGAGGTCGTGTCTCACTAACTTGATCGAGTTTTTTGAGGAAGTGACAAAGATGATCGACGATGGATTTCAGTAAGGCCTTTGACAAGGTCCCTCATGGCAGACTGGTACAGAACGTAAAGTCGCACGGGATCAGAGGTGAGCTGGCAAGATTGATACAGAATTGGCTTGGTCATAGAAGACAGAGGGTAGCAGTGGAAGGATGCTTTTCTGAATGGAGAGCTGTGACTAGTGGAGTTCCGCAGGGATCAGTGCTGGGACCTTTGCTGTTTACAGTAAAGTATACATAAATGATTTGGAGGAAAATGTAACTGGGCTAATTAGTAAGTTTGCAGACGACACTAAGATTGGAGGAGTTGCAGATAGTGAAGAGGATTGTCAAAGGATACAACGTGATATAGATCGGACTTGGGTGGAGAAATGGCAGATGGAGTTTAATCCGGTCAAATGCGAGGTAATGCATTTTGGAAGGTCTAATACAGGCAGGAATTATACAGTAAATGGCAGAACCCTTAAGTGCATTGATGGGCAGAGGGATCTGGGTGTACAGGTCCACAGGTCACTGAAAGTGGCAACGCAGGTGGATAAGGTAGTCAGGAAGGCATATGGCATGCTTGCCTTCATCGGCAGGGGTATTTGATATAAAAGCTGGGAAGTCATGCTGCAGTTGTATAGAACCTTGGTTAGGCCACACTTCGAATATTGCGTGCAATTCTGGTCGCCACATTACCAGAAGGATAGGGAGGTGTTGGAGAGGGTGCAGAGGAGGTTTACCAGGATGCTGCCTAGTCTGGAGGTTATTAGCTATGAGGAGAGGTTTGAGAAACTCGGATTGTTCTCACCAGAGCGATGGAGATTGAGGGGCGACTTGATAGATGTTTACAAAATTATGAGTGGCATGGACAGAGCAGATAGTCTGAAGCTTTTTCCCAGGGTGGAAGAGTCAATTACTAGGGGACATAGATTTAAGGTGAGAGGAGAAAACTATAGAGGAGATGTGCGGGGCAAGTTTTTTATGCAGAGGGTAGTGAGTGTCTGGAATTCGCTGCCAGAGGAGGTGGTGGAAGCAGGTACAATAGTGGTGTTTAAGAGGCAGCTTGACAAATACATGAATAGGATGGGAATAGAGGGATACAGAGCCCAGAAGTGCAAAATGTTTTAGTTGATGGGCAATATGATCGGTGCAGGCTTGGAGGACCAAAGGGCCTATTCCTGTGCTGTACTTTTCTTTGTTCTTTGTTCTAGTCTCCTCCTTGACAAACCATTTGAGGTATTGAACCAGTTATCAGGTTCTTGAGACCTTCAATTGATCCCTGCCACCTGGTGTTAGCTCCTAATCTATAACGTTCCTAACTCAAAATTCTCACATTTAGACACCTGACGTACTGGTTTTGACTAATTCTGTAAAGTTCCATGCAGCTACAAGCAAATATGCTAAGGTTTACTTAGAGTCTAAACTATGGTACTTGAGGTTATATGAGGACATGTGTTAAAGCTGCAGAATTTGAATACATGTTTAATTTCTTTACAAAGAATGACTTTAAAACATGATTTTCTCACACGGCATTTAAGGCCCATCCCCAAGTTGCCTTGCAAAGGTGGTGGTGAACGTCCTTCTGAGCCACTGCAATCCAGGTAATGTCAATATAGTGTTATTAGGGAGGGAGTTCCAGGAGTCTGACCAGGGAAAATGAAGGAACAGCGATATATTTCCAAGTCAGGATGGTGTGTGACTTGGAGGAGAACTTGGTGACGCTGATGCTTCCAGTTGTCCTTTGTTACTTTAAGTGGTACAGGTTGTGGGTTTGGAAGGTGATATCAAAGGAGCCTTGAAGAGTTGCTGCAGTGCATCTTGTATAGGGTATCAAAGGGATCAAAGGGTGTGGGGAGAAAGCGGGAGCAGGCTATTGAGTTGGATGATCAGCCATGATCATAATGAATGGCGGAGCAGGCTCGAAGGGCTGAATGGTCTACTCCTGCTCCTAGTTTCTATGTTTCTATATGGTACAACTTCAGCTATGGTGTACCGGTGGTAGAGGGAGTGAATGTATAAGGTGATGGATGTGATGCCAATCAAACCGGCTTTGTCTTGGATAGTATTCAAGCTTCTTGAGTGTTTTTAGAGCTGCATTGATCCAGGCAAGAACATAAGAACACAAGAAATAGGAGCAGGAGCAGACCATAGGGCCTGTCGAACCTGCTCCACTATTCAATATGATCATGGCTGATCTTGGGCTTCAACTCCACTTTCCCACTTGCACCCCAAATCTCTTGATTCTCCGAGAGATCAAAAGTCTGTCCATCTCAGCCTTAATTATATTCAATGATGATGCATTCACAACCCTCTGGGGTAGAGAATTGCAAAGATTCACCACCTTTTTGGTGAAGAAATTTCTCCTCATCTCAATCCTAAATAATCAGCCCCTTGTTCTGAAACTGTCTCCTTTTTCTAGATTCCCCAGCCAGGGGAAATATTGTCTCATTATCTACCCTCTCAAGCCCATTTGAAATCTTGAATGTTTTGATCAGATCACATTTCATTCTTCTAAACTCCTGAGAATATGGACCCAATTTACTCCGCCTCTTATCATAGGACAACCCTCTCATCTGAGGGAGCAATCTACTGAAAGTGCACTGCCTCCAATGTAAGTATACCCTTTCTTAAATATGGAGACCAAAGTTGCACACACTATTCCAGGTGTGGTCTCACTAAAGTCCAGGGGATATTGGAAGACTTATTTATCCTTGTATCCCAGTCCCCTTACAATAAAGGACAACATGTAATTTACTTTTCTAATTTCTTGCTGTACCTGCATACTAACTTTTTGTGTCCCTTGTATGAGTACACCCAAGTTTCTCTGAACATCAACTTTTAGAAGTGTCATTCCTTTTAAAAAATGTACTGCTTTTCCATTATTACAACCAAAGTGTATCATATCACACTTCCCTATATTATGCACCATCTTGTTGCCCCCTCATTTAACCTGTCTGTATTTCTTTGCAGCTTCTAGGAACATAAGAACATTGGAGAAGGAGTAGGCAATTTAGCCGATCGAGCCTGCTCCGCCATTCAATAAATCATTCACTTCAATGCCTTATTCCCCTCACTACTCCAATATCCCTTTATCACATTGGTATTTAGAAATCTGGCAATCTCTGCTTTAAACATACTCAATGACTGAGCTTCCACAACCCTCTAGGTTAGGAAATTCCAAAGATTCACAGCCCTCATAGGAAAGGGAGAGAGACAGGGAGAGAGGCATGTGAGAGAGAGAGTAACAGAGAGAAGGACCATGTGTGAGACGGTGTGTGTGTGTGTGTGTGTGTGTGAGAGGGAGGCTGTGTGTGTGTGTGAGAGGGAGGCTGTGTGTGTGTGTGTGTGTGTGTGTGAGAGGGAGGCTGTGTGTGTGTGTGTGAGAGGGAGGCTGTGTGTGTGTGAGTGTGTGTGAGAGGGAGGCTGTGTGTGTGTGTGTGAGAGGGAGGCTGTGTGTGTGTGTGTGTGAGTGTGTGTGAGAGGGAGGCTGTGTGTGTGTGTGAGAGGGAGGCTGTGTGTGTGTGTGTGAGAGGGAGGCTGTGTGTGTGTGTGTGTGAGAGGGAGGCTGTGTGTGTGTGTGTGTGAGTGTGTGTGAGAGGGAGGCTGTGTGTGTGTGTGAGAGGGAGGCTGTGTGTGTGTGTGTGTGTGTGAGAGGGAGGCTGTGTGTGTGTGTGAGAGGGAGGCTGTGTGTGTATGTGTGAGAGGGAGGCTGTGTGTGTGTGTGTGTGAGAGGGAGGGTGTGTGTGTGTGTGTGTGTGTGTGTGTGTGAGAGGGAGGCTGTGTGTGTGCGTGAGAGAAAGGGAGGCTGTGTGTGTGTGTGTGTGAGAGGGAGGCTGTGTGTGTGAGAGAGAGGGAGGCTGTGTGTGTGTGAGAGAGAGGGAGGCTGTGTGTGTGAGAGAGAGAGGGAGGCTGTGTGTGTGTGAGAGAGAGGGAGGCTGTGTATGTGTGAGAGAGAGGGAGGCTGTGTATTTTTTTATATTATCCGTTCATTGGATGCGGGCGTCACTGACTAGACCAGCATTTATTACCATCCCTAATTGCCCTTGTTCTGAGAGTATTTAAAAGTCAATCACATTGCTGTGGGTCTGGAGTCACATGTAGGCCAGACCAGGTAAGGATGGCAGATTTCCTTGGCGGATAGGGTGGATAGGAAGGCTTTATACAGTTCCAGCATAACCTTCCTGCTCTTGTATTCTATGCCTCAGCTAATAAAGGCAAGTGTCCCATATGCCTCCTTAACCACCTTATCTACCTGCCTTGCTACCCTCAGGGATCTGTGGATATGCACACCAAGGTCCCTTTGATGTTTAGTACTTTCCAGGGTCCTACCATTCATAGTGCAATCCCTTACCTTGTTAGCTCTTCCCAAGTGCATTACCTCACACTTATTCGGGTTGAATTCCATTTTCCACTGCCCTGCCCACCTAACCAGTCCATTGATATCCTCCTGCAGTTTACTGCATTTCCTCCTCACTATTTACCACCCTATCAATTTTCGTGCCATCCACAAACTTCTTGATCATACCCCCTATATTTAAGTCCAAATCATTTAGGTACACCATCAACAGCAAGGGCCCCAGCACTGAGCCCTGCGGAACCCCACTGGAAACTGACTTCCCTTCTACCATCACCCTCTGCTTACTGCCTCTCAGCCAATTTTGGATCCAACTTTACCTTGGATCCCATGGGCTCTTACTTTCTTGACCAGTTTGTCATGAGGGACCTTATCAAAAGCCTTGCTAAAGTCCATGTACACCACATCAAATGCATTACCCTCATCAACACTCCAGGTTACCTCCTCAAAAAAGTTGATCAAGTTTGTCAAACATGATCTTCCCTTAATGTATCTATGCTGACTATCCCTGATTAATCCATGTCTCTCCAAGTGCAGATATATTCTGTCCCTCAGAATTCTTTCTAGTAACTTCCTCATTACTGAGGTTAGACTGACTGGCCTGTAATTTCCTGATCTATCCCTTTTTTAATAATGGGACAACATTAGCAGTCCTCCAATCCTCTGACACCTCACCTGTGACCAGAGAGGATTTGAAAATTAATGCCAGGGCCTCTGATATCTCTTCCCTTGCCTCCCTTCACAGCTTAGGATACTTCTCATCTGGGCCTGCGGATATATCCACTTTTAAGGCTGCTAAACACGCTAGTACCTCCTCTCTCTCTATGTTAATTTCTTCTAATATTTCACAGACCTCCACCCTGATGTCTAAACCTGCATCGTCCTTTTCCTTTGTGAAGACTGATGCAAAGTATTCATTGAGGACTATACCCACGTCTCCTGGATCCACACACAGATTACCTCTGTGGTCCCGAATTGGCCCTACTCTTTCACTAGTTATTCTCTTGCTCTTTATATGTTTAAAAAACTCCTTTGGGTTTTCCTTTATTCTACCCACCAATGCTTTCTCATGCACTCTCTTAGCTTTCCAAATTTCCTTTTTAAGCTCCGCCTGCATTTTTTATACTCTTCCAGGGACTCTGCCATAATGAGCCCTCAGTATCTGCCATAAGCTTCTCTTTTTTTCCTTAATCCTAACCTTTATGTGCCTTGAGATCCAGGGTTCTCTGGACTTGGTCCCCTCCTTTGTCTTTACGGGAACATATTTGCCCTGTACTCTTGCTATTACCTCCTTTAATGCCTCCCACTGCTCTGACAGTTTTATCTGCAAGTAACTGCTTCCAGTCCACTTGGGCCAACTTGTATCTGATCTTAGTAAAATTAGCCTTTCCTCAGTTTAGAGCTTTTATTTCCTGGCCCAACCTTATTTTTTTCCATAACTATCCTAAATCTAACTGAGTTATGGTTACTATCTCCAAAATGCTCCCCAACAGATACGCCTTCCGCCTGCCCTTGCTCTATTCCGAATATTAGCTCCAGAACTGTCCCCTCCCTTGTTGGGCTTTCTACGTACTGGCTAAAAAAGTTCTCCTGGGTGAAACTTAAGAATTTTGCTCCCTCCCTGCCTTGCACACTAAAACTGTCCCAGTTAATATTTGGGTTGTTATAATCCCCTATTACTGCCTTATTATTCTTACACTTCTCTAAAATTTGATTCTCTATCTCTGCCTCACTGTTTGGGGGTCTATATTAAACACCAGTTTGCCCCTTTTGTGTTTTTTTACTTCTACACATATGGCCTCCTTTGATGATCCTTCCAAGATATCATCCCTTCTCACTGCTATAATTGATTCCTTGATTAATATTGTGATCCCCCCAGCTCTTCTATCCCCCCTCTATCTTGTCTATATAGGAAGTAAATGTCGATATTAGCAGCTTCAGCTTCTGCTGTATTCCTTAATTCAATCATGTTGGTTTGCTATTTTGCAGGCTGTTTCGACTTTGCCCAGCATTGCCTTACCACGTGACCTTTCTTATGGCAGTAATAACATTCTGCCTCCTTGACCTTACAGGTGTCCGCACTCTGGTAACCTCCACATCTCTAACAACTTAATCTTGAAGTCGCTGCTGAAGCATTTCTGCTAGGCTTTTTCATGTTTCTAACAGTGGGCATTGCATCTCGCTTTGAGGCTGTGGGTCTGGTTTTCGCGCCACGCTCTGCGGTAGGTTCCCGCCCCACATGAAGAATGGCGCCATTTTCTATGTGTTGAAAAGCCTGCGAGTCTCTCGCATCACTTTCCATGGCAAGGGAGATTTCAAGGACGCAGTTAAAGTCGATGTCGACCTCAGCAAGTAAATGGTGCTGTATGGCATTGTCCTGAACTCCACAAATGAATCGGTCCCACAGAATATCATTTAATGTGTCCCAGAAGTCGCAGTGTTCTATCAACGGCTTCAGCTTCGCTACATAGGTTGCGATGGACTCTCCCGGGACCCTAACTCTGGAACCAAATTTAAAATGCTGCATTATTACGGATGGCTTCGGTTGGAAGTGCATTTTCACGAGGTCCACTAATTCAATGTAGGACTTGGAATTAGGTGCGCTCGGGGCCGTCAGATTGCGAATGAGGTTGTATGTCTCACTGCCACGTACTCAAAAGGATTGCTTTCTGCTTTTTCTCCGCAGTAATCTCATTCGCTATGAAATAAAATCCAAGGCGCTCTACATACTGGCTCCAGTCTTCCACAGTTGCATCATATGGGTCAATTCTGCCTAAGAGTGGCATGACTGGTGAGTAGTCTTTCTTTTCTTAAGATTCGACGTACTCACGGTAACAGAGTCGGAGCTATTTTACCCTCGTCACAAAATACAATGATTCGATGGAGCAGACAGATTTCAACAAGAAACTGCTAAACTTTATTACAGACAGCTTTTCAGATGCTACATGCTTAATCAGGACTCTCGTCAGGAAGCCTCACCCACCAGATTGCCCGCACTTAGGACTCAGTGGTGACCCCTGATAGAGAGTAGGAGGAGCTATACCTTCAGTTATTTGCATCATGAAACCTCTTGTTAGTTCGTCTCTCCTGCCCCTACCCTATCACAGACTTTCCCTTTTATATTTCCTGCTCCTACCCCCTTCTACTGGTTTGAAAACTCTTACATTTCTATCTTCCTTCTGTTCTGATGAAAGATCATCAGATGGGCAAAGGTAACTTAGATGAAGAGTTCATAGAATGTTTTCAGGACAGTTTCTTAGAACAGCATGTTCTGGAGCCAACCAGAGAGCAGGCTATACGAGACCTGGTATTGAGCAACAAGATAGGATTAATTGATAACCTCCTAGGTGGCAGCAATCATAATGTGATTGAATTTTACATTCACTTTGAAGGGGAAATGAGTTCGTCCAAGACTAGTATTTTAAACTTAACAAGGGAAATTATGAGGGCATGAAAGCACAGCTAGGTGAAAACTGGCAAATAAATTAAGGGATATGTCATTAGAACATCAGTGGCAAACATTTAAAGGGGTATTTCAGAATACATACATTCCAATGAGAATTTCCAAGGGGAGGGCCCACCATCCATGGCTAACTAAAAAGCTTAAAAACAGTATCAAACTTAAAGAAAAAGCATATAATTAATATAAACAACAGTGAAGGATGACAAAAAGATTAATAAGGAGGGAAAAATTAGAGCATGAGAAAGCTAGCTAGTAATACAAAGACAGATAGTAAAAGTTTCTATAGATATTTAAATAAGAAAAGAGTTAACAAAGTGAGTGTTAATCCTATAGAGAGTGCGTCTGCAGAAATGGTAATGGAAAGTAGGGAGATGGCGGATGAATTAAACAGGTATTTTGCTTTGGTCTTCACTATCGAGGACACAAGTAACATCCCGGAAATTGCTGTAGATCAGGAAATAGAAGGGAGGGAGGAACTCGGGAAAATTACAATCACCAGGGAAGTGGTATTGAGCAAATTTTTGGGGCTGCAGGCTGACAAATCCACAGGCCCTGATGGATTTCACCCTAATTTCTTGAAAGAAGTGGCTAGTGAGATAGTTGATGCACTGGTTTTAACTTTCCAAAATTACCTAGGTTCGGAGAAGGTTCCATTAGATTGGAAAATAGCAAATATAACTCCTTCATTCAAAAAGGGAGGGAGACAGAAAGCAGGAAACTATAGGCCAGTTAGCCTAACATCTGTCATAGGGAAAACGTTAGAAGCTATCATTAAAGATATAGCAGGGCATTTAGAAAAATTCAAGGCAATCAGACAGAGTCAACATGGTTTTATAAAAGAGAAATCATGTTTCACCAATTTATTGGAGTTCTTTGTAGTCACATGTGCTGTGGATAAAGGAATACAAAAGCAGCGCCTCCTGACCTCAAAGTCATGGATGAATTGAAGGTCGCCAGGTGCGCGCCACTTAAATTCTGTTGTAAAACAGAATGTTTTAATTACCCGCTGGCGGAGAACATAATTTGGATGGAGAACGTGATTCCAGCAAGTTGGCCTTTCAATAAGCATTCGTAAGATGCTAATGAATGTATTGTGTACATTATTGGTCTCTTTATTTAAAGAAAGAAGCAAATGTGTTAGAAGCAGTTCAGAGAAGGTTTACTGGACTAATACCAGGAATGGTTGGGTTGTCATATGAGGAAAGGCTGGACAGGTTAGGCTTGTATCCACTGGAATTTAGAAGAGTGAGAGGTGACTTAATTGAAGCCTTTAAGGTCCTGAGGGGTCTTGACAGGGTGGATGTGGAGAGGATGTTTCATCTTGATTCTTGATTAACAAGGGGGTGGAAGGTTATCTGGGATAGGCAGGAATGTGGGGTTGAGGTTACTTTCAGATCAGCCATGATCTTATTAAATGGCGGAGGAGCCTCGAGGGGCTGGGTGGCCTACTCCTCCTAATTCATATGTCATCGACCTGAAACATTATATCTGCTTGTCCCCACAGATGCTGAATATTTCCAGCATTTTTGTTTTTATTACATATTGCTTCCTCAACTTCTCCTTAAATTTTAGATGGTTTGTTAAATACTCCTATTAGTGTGATCAATCCCTTCTAATCTTTTATCTCAGTTCATACGGGGTCAGTTTCTATCTTAATCTTACTTGTATCTGTTTTTTCCACAGCTATTGTGTTGTCTCTAATTAATATGGCTATCCTCTTCCCTTCTTCCTTTTCTATCCTTTCAGAATACAAGTCAAGTCAGTCCTTTTTTTTATGAAGCTACGGGCAGAATCTTTATTCTGGAGGCTAAGGGTGGAATTTTCCCAAATTTGCACTAAATACGGTAGCGGGCGGATAAAACGGCATGCTTCCTGCCAACGGTGATGGCAGGTTCTCACGCCGTATCATCCCTAGCCCACCTCATTATTTATGCACTCCCGGGAAACATGCGTGGCTCCTCATTCGTTGCATCACGCCAGCTGCCATGTTTAAAGGACAGCCACAAGCACAGCGCTCATTGCTTCCAGCTCACCACTGCTGCTCAGGAGACATGGCCTCAAAGGCAAGAAGACTGCAGCACCCCACCCTCCCCCGCCCTGATTTAATGATGGTCCCTCGAGCGACTGTTGTATGCCATCGAGGCCCACTGGGATGTCCTGTATCCCCACTCTGGCCACAGGATGGTCAGCAACATGACCAATCTGGCTTGGGAGGGGGTGGTCAGTGGCAATGCCCTTCAGAAGAGGACAGCCACCCAGTGGCATGTCCAAGAGGATGAATGATCTCTGTTCCGCCAGGGTAACTCGTTCTTTTCATCACTCTCAACGTACGCACTCTCAAACTCAGCACACATTCACAAGGCCATCACTCACTGCCATTCACTCTCTCACACTCACCATCATTGTCCTCATTCCATCCATGGGATGGACCACTGGCACAGGCCAGGCACATTTATCATGTGGCCCAGCAGGTGTCCTGCTTACACTTTCTGCATCTCTATCCATGCAGGACAAGCTGGCACACAACAGGAGAGAGGTTGCAGACCTGTGACGGAATTCCCAAAATCAAGGTCCTCATGGACTTTGAAAACAGAGCCATCCAGCTGGCCGGCTAGGATCTGGACCGGTCCTGCGCTGACGGTGAGATCAGTGCTGCTCTACCAAGTGAGGATCCAGCAGTGCAACATCAATCAGACAACTGTGCCGTGAGAGATGTGTCCTCTCTCCTTGCTTTCGCAGGCACATTTGCCAAACAGCCGACAGAGTCCACAACCCAGGGCCTCCAATCAAGCCCCGAAGAAACCATCTGAAGAGGAATCTGAAGGCACCCTCCCTGAAGTCCCGTCACAGCGCTCACCCACACCCTCCACCAGCACAGAGACACACACCTCATTGGGACCTAGCTTCAGAGTAGCCCCAGAATCACAATCTGGTGAGCACACCTCACTGTCTGATCCACTGCAGGCGGCGGCAGGGACTTCCCAAGTGTTTGGCACTTGAACGACTGCTGGAAGCCAGGAATTTGCTGAGTCCGAGTCAGATGATAAGCCTCTGGACTTGGTCATGTCACAGTTGCTGGAGCTGCAAAGGCAAGCTCGGGAACATCAGGGAGGGATGTCCACTGCACTCCCCAGATAGTAAGGCACAATGGAGGAGTCCATCCACCTTCAGGCTGAGGTGTTAGCGCCAGCATGTCAACACACTGAAGTCAACACTGGATGGTGGCTGCCATGGAGACCTTGGTCCAGGACTTTGCTCCTGCACTGCTACACGGGCTCAATCCATCGCTGTGGTCATAGTTGGCCTCCAACAGCGTGTATGCAAGAAGGGTATGGGGCAGCTCGATTTCACTCCAGCTATCCCTTCAGCTTGAGACCCTTGGGCATCCATAGGGAGGAGAATCAGCAGGTGTCCCCCCAACTGGGGCCTTCCATCCAGGTGACTCCGGGAGTGTCTGGCCCATCCAAATCCCCTCTTCCTGTGACCTCAGCAGCTCCAGCTCCACAGGCCTTGCACCTGTGGGAAACCCAAGATCTTGGCGAATCAAATTGTTCTTGCATCCTGGCTGCCCTGGTCCGAGCGAAATGCACAAAGCTGTGTGCCCTGGCAAAGATTGCATCCAGGACGTCATGAATACATTTGTGGGTAGAGGCTTGAGAGATCTCACAGGGGTCACCTGTGGAGCCCTGAAAGGAGCCACTGGCATAGAAATTGAATGCCGCGGTCACTTTCATAACCACTGGCAGTGAATGCTCTCCATGTCCCTGTGGCGCTAAATCCTGCAGTAACTGGCAGATGTTAGCAACCAGTTCCCTAGACATTCGCAACACTGGTTCTCAGTCATCTGCAGGAATGAAAGGCGGCATCTATAAAACCCTGGGTAACACTAGGATGCCTCCCTGTGATGGCTCCCTGTGGCTCTTGGACGGCATGTGTGGGAGCCCTGGCCGCCACTTCTTTCTGAGGTTGCTGCTCCTGCCTCTGTGCAGCCAGGAGCCTCAGTCGTTCTCTCCTCCACCTTCTTTGCACTCTGTAGGCCATTAGGCATACAGCTAGCTCACCAGGCTCCTGATCCTGATGTACTCCTGCAGAATGAAAGAGAGAGACACATGGTTAGCATGGGTGCACTAAGAACCTGTCCTGGTTAAGTGTGACAGTCCCTTAACGCTTCCTGGAGAGTGTTGGCCGCCACTTAGATGGCCAGAGATTAGTGTACTGCATGGCTGCCCTGTCAGCTTGAACCATGGATGGAGTCTGGTCTCTGAGGCGACTTGAGGGTGAGGGAGGGTGCTGGAGGGGCTCTGGAGAACTTGGTGGCACTTTGATACCTCTGCGTTGCTTGAATGGGCAGATAAGCTAGGAGCCTGATCCCAATCATATCGATGTGGCTGTGCCAGAACTGTCTCAGTTGCAGAGGAATGATCACTTTTACAGCTTTCCGGAATGCTTCCTTCGCCCGCCACCCTGAATGCTTGAGCGCTATGTTCAACAGCAGGGCTGCCCTTGTCGACCCCCCCCGCCATCAGTTGCCTCAGAGGCAAGGCTGCATTTATGCGATATGTGATATGATATGCTCTCCCTCACCCTCCCAAGTCACCTCAGAGGCAGGGCTGCACCTGCCCCCCAGCTCATCCTCACAAGTCGCTTCCGAGGCAGGGCAGCACTTAACCCTGACTCCCTGGTGCCCCTGAAGCCTGCATAGCAACAAGCAACCCTAGCGAGCTCTGCAGAACGTTGCTGTACATTCACGTCCAATTCACCCAAAGTGAACGTTGCCACTGTGCTGCTGTGAAACACCTCGGCGTGCTTTCTTGCCGAAGTGGACGGACAATCCAGCAAGGGTGCAAGAGCCTGGTGGGATGGCCTGATAACGTTATGCTGATGTATTACAATGAGGTTCCCGACGACCGATGGCAGGAAACACGGCCCGCTGTCGATGGGTTGAGCGGACAATCACAACCTGCCTTCCCGCTGTCGTGAAATCGCTCACGCCACCTATCATGCCCACCACCAGCAGGCACGAAAAATTTTGCCCTAAATCCAATGGTTGGTGGGAAGGTCGGAGTGATTCTGGCTGGGCAGCGGGATGGCTAAATGTGTGCGATCTTCCGCTGTTCTCCTCATTAACTATGCACCCGCGATGAGTTTGGCAAATCTTGTGGCGCGACGGGCAGGAAATCGCCCACCCTGCCATTACCTATTGAAGTCAAAGGTCCTGGTGCCATATTTAAGTTGCACCTAGGCAGTCTTTCACTCTTCCACTCTGGTCCTTCCCTCACCCCTCCTCACTGGTCATGCCTCCCATGCCCAGCCTTGGTGCAGCTTGTGCTACCGACACCTGATATGTAGCAGTGACAATTTTAAAGGAAAACGAAAGCAGCATCTACTGAACTCAAAGTCATGGATTAAGTAAAGGTCGCCAGGTGCGTGCCACTTAAATACAGTCCTAAAACAGAATGTTCTGATTACCTGCTGGCGGGGAACATAACTCGGAGGGGGAATGTGATTCTGGCAAGTTGGCCTTTCAGTAAGCATTTAAGCATGAGATGCTAATGAATGCAAATAGGGTTCCTGACATTGTTCACTGGGAAACTGCACCCTCCTTTAATCTGGCTTGTTAGTCAGGAGAACAAAATTCCAAACTATTTTCCAACCACTGATTTTTTGATTCATGCCGAATTAAGTGCCCCTGCCCACCACGATTCCGGCTGCTGGCGGGAGAGGAAGATTCTGCCCTATGTTTCAGTTATCCTGAACACATCTGGCCCCCCGTTACAAATTCTTTCTTCTAGTTCCCCCTTTTTGTTAAGGATGCTGCACACATTTGATTTGTTTATGTTAACCTTTCCTTTCACTTTATTTACGACTATCATTTTATACTTAGGTTCATAACTTTATTCCTTTATTCCTCACCTTTGTTTGACTTTCAATTTTATCTCCTATTTTCTTTATCTTCAGATTTATGCTATTTCCATCAAATTCCTCCCCCCTCTTTATTACTCTAAAGCCCTATCCAGCGCCCTATTTATCCTCTCTGTTAGGATTCTGGCCCCATTGAAACACATTCTAACCATATGGCTCCTCCCTGTCTCGGAACTAGTGCCAGTGTACCCTGAAATGCAACATCTCCATCCCACACTAGTCACTGAGCATTCAACTTCCTGGTTCTTGCCTCTACAGTCAGAAGGTAATGGATTCAAATCCCATCTAGAGACTTGAGCATGTAGCCTAGACTAATACTCCAATTATGTACCATCTTTCAGATGAGATGTTAAATTGAGGCCCTCTGGTAGATATAAATTATCTCATGGCAGGAGTTTTAAGAAAGTAGGGGAGTTTTCTTGGCCATCAACCAACAGCATTAAGAAACAGATTGTTACAACAACAATAACTTGTATTTATAAAGCATAATTAACATATTAAAACAACCCAAGGCACTTACAGGAGTGTTATAAAGAAAAAATTGAAGCCAAACCCCATAAGTTGATATCAAGGATTTGTTATTAAGTTATTAAGAAGTGTCTTAAAAGAGGAAAGAGAGGTAGAGAAGTGGAGGGGTGTGAAGACAGAATTCCAGAGCTTAGGGCCAAAGCAGATGAGGGTAGTCACATGGAATTGTGAATAACTCACCTCCTGACTCCCCAAAGACTGCCCATCATCTACAAAGCATAAGTCAGGAGTGTGATGGAATGCTCTCCACTTGTATGGATGGGTGCAGCTCCAACTATACTCAAGAAGCTTGACACCATCCAGGATAAAGCAGCCCACTTGATTGACACCCCTTCTACAAACATTCACTCCCTCCATCACTGATGCACAGTGGCAGCAGTGTGTACCATGTACAAGATGCACTGCAGGAACTCACCAAGGCTCATTATACAGCACCTTCTAAACCCACGACTGCTACCATCTAGAAGGACAAGGACAGCAGATACATGGGAACACCACCACCTGGAAGTTCCCGTCCAAGCCACTCACCATCCTGACTTGGAAATATATTGTTGTCCTTGCACTGTTGATGGGTAAAAATCCTGGAACTCCCTTCTTAACAGCACTGAGGGTGTACCTACATCACATGGACTGCAGTGGTTCAAGAAGGCAGCTCACCTCCACCTTCTCAAGGGATGGGCAACAAATGCTGGCCTAGCCAGCGACACCCACATCCCATGAACAAATAAAAAGAAAAAATTGAGGTAAATAAAGAACCTTCTTAAGGAGTGGAGGGCTGAACAGGAGCAGTGAACAAAGGATCAGACAGCTTGAATGCATTGTCATCTCACCAATGGATCAGGATAGTATCCATCTTTTGTATGTATTGCCTAGTTACTGCATAATAAATTGTTGTATTTGATCATTAGAATTGCCAAATACCCTATTGTATTGGCTGCCTCTTTGAATCTGTTACAGACTGATTGTGGGGAGAGCTGGTAAAGCAATGCAGCTTCCACAAAGTTACCTTAGTGATTGTTGTCTGCCGCACAATGCACAACCCTGATTTTAAAAGCAGTTCAATCATGACAGAATAAAGGAAGCATTAGGTTGTGATAGCATAGTAGTTGTTTTGTCATGTGTTTGAGTTTCAGGTGGGGTTCTTTGGGGTTTATCTACTTTCCCTAAGTAAGCAACTCAATACTGTAGTTTGTTAAAACCATGATTATTTATTTACAGCTCTGTGTACATCTTAGGAACTCTCCATGATGTTGGATTTCACCTCCCTTCTGATCTCTGTTACTTAGTCAAAAGCAAAATACTGCGGATGCTGGAAATCTGAAACAAGAACAGAAAATGCTGGAAAAACTCAGCAGGTCTGACAGCGTCTGTGGAGAGAGAAAGTTAGTCAGAGTGAAGAAGGGTCATACGGACTTGAAACGTTAACTTTGTTTTTCTCTCTCCACAGATGCTGTCAGACCTGCTGAGTTTTTCCAGCATTTTCTGTTTTTGTTTCTGTTACTTAGTCATTTGACATTACATCATAGTTACATCAGCATCAGGTGCTTCTGATGTTAACCCTTTACTCTACAGTGGTTATGTTATTAAACTAGTAAGAAGAGGACAAGACTGGTAACCCAGAGACCATGGGATGATTTTTCTGGCCCCATGGAGATACATTTGGAAGAAGTTACAATAGGAAGCAATTATGAAGGCCAGTGGCATGTTGGCCTTTATTGCAAAGGGATTGGAGCACAGGAATAGAAGTCTTGCTATAATTTTATGGAGCTTTGGTGAGACCACATCTGCAATATTATATCCAGTTTTGATCCCTATATTTAAGGAAGGATAAACTTGCATTGGAGGCAATACAGCGAAGGTTCACTAAATTGGTCCCTGGGATGAGAGACTGAGTAAATTGGGCTGATATTCTGAGGTTTAGAAGAATGAGAGGTGATGCCATTGAAAAATACAAGATTCTGAAAAGGCTTGAAAGGGTGGATGCTGAGAGATTGTTTCTGCTGGTCGGAGAATCTAAAACATCAGGGCACAGTGTCAGGGTAAAGGGCCAATCATTTAAGATTGAGGTGAGAAGAAATTACTTCACTTAAAGGGTTGTGAATCTTTGGAATCTCTACCCCAGAGGGTTATGGATGCTTCATCACTGAATACATTAAAGGCTTGGATAGATTTTTGGTCTTTCAGGGAATCAGGGGTTAGGGTTAGGGTGGCAAGTGGGTGGGAAAGTGGAGTTGAAGCCCAAGATCAGTCAAGATTGTATTGAATAGTGAAGCAGGCTCCACAGGCCATATGATCTAATCTACTCCTATTTCTTGTGTTCTTGAGGAGGAGAGGAAAATGAGAAACCCCATCAGGATGGCTCTCTGACACTGTATCGCCTCCAGCCAACTTTCCAAAGGGAATCTGCAGCCTGGTCCATGGAGGTAGGTAGCTAATTGCTCCAAGATTTCAATTAGGGGCTGTTATTGCACACCAGTGGAACTTTCCCAGCAATAGCCCCAGAAACTGCTGTTGAAATTTGGGTGCATGGACAGGACAAATGTCCCTACGCTCAAACTGAAACTTGCAATGGGAATTGGAGAGGAAGCTTGGCAGATCTTGGTTCCACCCCAAATTCTGACCCCTCTTCTGCCACACTGTGTCACATTTCCATCCACAAGGGAACTGATGCCTCTGAGTATACTGGTTTACCGAAAAAAGGTAAAGCTTGCTGAAATTTGAAGGAAAGCTTATTGACATTAGAAAAAGGCAGAAAAATGTTTACATCTTCAAACTCTAAAATAGATCTAAATAATGATTTGTTGTAACCAGCTGCAACATAGAATCAAGTTAATTCGTGAATATTCAAAACTACAAATATACTTCATATCACCATCTGACTTTCAATTATTTTGACAAACATATTTTGTAAACCAATTTGCATATATTCCTGAAATAATCTAACTTACAATTACTGACTTCTGCTTATCCAGAATCATTTATGGAAAGTTATTCTTTGAATTCAGAGAAGCTAAAACAATACTGTATTCAGAAAAGATTTTAAAATGCTGCAATGCTATTTTTGTGCATTGTGACATTATTTGTATAATTAACTCTAACATTTTTATTCTTCCTACATGAAAGGGTTTATTTCCTAACTAATCTACATTTACTAATTAACACATGAAGCTCACATCACTGTTTATGCACCACTTTAATATAGAAATATAGCTCATTAAAGTCAATGAAACTCAGTACTGCAAGTGAGATTAAAGCACTAGGGAATCATGGAATTTGAGTGTAAATTTAGAAACATAGAAACATAGAAACTAGGAGCAGGAGTAGGCCATTCGCCCCTTCGAGCCTGCTCCGCCATTCACTATGATCATGGCTGATCATCCAACTCAATAGCTTGTTCCCGCTTTCTGCCCATATTCTCTGATCTCTTTTGCCCCAAGAGTTATATCTAACTCCTTCTTGAAAACATACAATGTTTTGGCCTCAACTACTTTCTGTGGTAATGAATTCCACAGGCTCACCACTCTCTGGGTGAAGAAATTTCTCCTCATCTCAGTCCTAAATGGTCTACCCTGTATCCTCAGACTGTGACTCCTGGTTCTGGACTCCTCCACCATCGGGAACATCCTTCCTGCATCTACCCTGTCTAGTCCTGTTAGAATTTTATAGGTTTCTATGAGATCCCCCCTCATTCTTCTGAACTCCAGTGAATATAATCCTAACCGACTCAATCTCTCCTCAGATGTCAGTCCTGCCATCCCAGGAATCAGTCGGGTAAACCTTTGCTGCACTCCCTCTATAGCAAGTACATCCTTCCTCAGATAAGGAGACCAAAACTGCGCACAAAATTCCAGGTGTGGTCCCACCAAGGCCCTTTATAATTGCAGCAAGACATCCCTGCTCCTGTACTCAAATCCTCTGGCTATGAAGGCCAACATACCATTTGCCTTCTTTACCGCCTGCTGCACCTGTATGCTTACCTTCAGCGACTGGTGTACAAGGACACCCAGGTCTCGTTGCACATTCCCCTCTCTCAATTTATAGCCATTCAGATAATAATCTGCCTTCCTGTTTTTGCTACCAAAGTGGATAACCTCACATTTATCCACATTATACTGCATCTGCCATGCATTTGCCCACTCACTCAGCTTGTCCAAATCATACTGAAGCATCTCTGCATCCTCCTCACAGCTCACCCTCCCACCCAGCTTTGTGTCATCTGCAAAGTTGGAGTTTTACATTTAGCTCCCTCATCTAAATCATCAATATATATTGTGAAAACATCCATATTACCCAGATCGACAAATAGGAATGTTTCAATTTGCTCCATCAATATAAAAATAATTGATGTTACTTAGGCTTATAAAGAGTGCTATGTTCCTAAGAGTTTAATTAATGCAGCATATTTAGTACTATCAGAAAATTTCATTCTTTTGAAACTCAGAAATTCCCAATGCAAATATTCAGATGGAAAATTGCTGTCAAAGTAATGTTGATGCTACTGATGCAAATTCAGGCAAGGAGCAGATATCAATAACCAAATGTTGTTGCCCAAGTTATGTCTCTCCATTATTACCTTTCATTGTCTGGGATAGGTATCCCAGGCTGCATGTGAGGCAAGGGAGGAGATTGAAGGGGCTCTGACACAAATTTTCATATCCTCTCTGGACACAGGAAAGGTGCCAGAGGGGTGGGGGATAGCAAATGTGGTACCATTATTCAAGAAGGGTAGTAGCCTATAAACCAGCTGATTACAGGCCAGTTAGTCTAACATTAGTAGCAGTTGGAAAAAATTCTGAGGGACAAGATTAATCTCCACTTGAAGAGGCAGGGATTAATCAGGGATAGACAGCATGGGTTTGTCTAACAAATTTGATTGAATTTTTCGAGGAGGTGATTAGTTGTGTAGATGAGGGTAGTGCAGTTGATGTAGTCTATGTGGATGTCAGTAAGGCTTCTGACAAGGTCCCACATGGGAGAAGGGTCAAGGAGGTAAGAGCCCATGGGATCCAGGGCAATTTGGCAAATTGGATCCAAAATTGGCTGGAGGCAGAGGGTGCTGGTCGAAGGTTGTTTTTGTGATTGGAAGCCTGTGACGAATGGTGTACCACAGGGGTCGGTGCTGGAACCCTTGCTGTTTGTAGTGTACATTAATGATTTAGACGTGAATACAGGAGGTATGATCAGTAAGTTTGCAGATGACATGAAAATTGGTGGTGTTGTAAATAGTGAGGAGGAAAGCCTTAGATTACAGGACGATGGGAAGATAGGCAGAGCAATGGCAAATGGAATTTAATCCTGAGAAATGTGAGGTGATGCATTTTGGGAGGACTAACATGGCAAGGGAATACACAATGAATGGTAGGACCCTAGGAAGTACAGAGGATCAAATGGACCTTGGTGTACATGTCCATAGATCCCTGAAGGCAGCAGCACAGGTAGATAAGATGGTCAAGGTGGCATATGGGATATTTGCCTTTATTTGCCAAGGCATAGAATATAAGAGCAGGGGGGTTATGTTAGAGCTGTATAAAATGCTAGTTAGGCCACAGCTGGAGTACTGTGTGCAATTCTGGTCGCCACACTATAGGAAGGATGTGATTGCACTGGAGAGGGTGCAGAGGTGATCCACCAGAATGTTGCCTGGGCTGGAGTGTTTCAGCTATGAAGAGAGACTGGATAGGCTAGGGTTGTTTTTGCTAGAGCAGAGAAGGCTGAGAGGGGGCCTGATAGAGGTATGCAAAATTATGAGGGGCATAGATAGGAAGAAACATTTCCCCTTAGCGGAGGTGTCAATAACCAGGGGGCATAGATTTAAGGTAAGGGGCAGGAGGTTTAGAGGGGATTTGAGGAAAATTATTTTCACCCAGAGGATGGTTGGAATCTGGAACACACTGCCTGAGGGGGTGGTAGAGGCAGGAACCCTCACAACATTTAAGAAATATTTAGATGAGCACTTGAAACACCACCGCATACAGGGCTATGGGCCAAATGCTGGAAAATGGAATGTGGTTGATGGCCGGCACAGACACGATGGGCCGAAGAGCCTGTTTCTGTGCTATATAACTCTAAGTACAAACTAAACCCACTGTAGATATTTAGAGCTAGTAAATAACATCGTAGTCCCAGAGGGCCATAGATTTCTCTCTCATCAGAGAGACAAGTGGTGTGTTTAGCCTGAGGGATACCACACCTCAAGCTGGGTCAAGGTTGAGATGGTTTCGTGGATGACCTCAGCTGGTACGGGAATTACACCCACGCTGTTGGTGTCACTCTGCATCACAAACCAGCTGTCCAGCCAACTGAGCTAACCGACCCCCAATTAGTATAAGTACCCTTATAATGACATGGTAAGTGTTAAGGACTCCCAATTAATCGTCCTATGAAAAATTCTTCCTGAAAATCAGCTGTTACAAGTATGGAGTTTTATTCCTTCAGGTTTTGAATTTTTTCTGTAACTAGTCAATGGACAGTGGCCCCCATTTGTTGGCATTGGCCTATCACGTTTAGGTTTTTAATTTTTTTGTGCAGCAAGTAGCTGAAAGTAAGAGTTGATAATGTTGTAGTGAAGGAATTAGACCAGCTTGAACCTGAGTAAACATGGCAAGCAACTGCATATCTCCCTGATAAATCAGATTGAAGGATGTAAAATAAACGGTGCAATGCCTGAACAAGAAAGTGTAAGTTAGAGTTAATGAATTTCATGTGAAATCAGGGAGAGAAAAACAAAAGCGAGGGAAAGAAGAGGGAGAAAAAAGAGACAGAAGAATCCTTTAAAAATTGTATTTAAAAAACTCCAACAATTAAAACCTGGAGGAATGAGACTCCAAGTTGTAATAATTAATTCTCAAATGCCAGAGAAGTTGACTCTAATCTGATTCAAGAAAATCTGGGCCTCTATCTGTGAAAGTTCTAATTACGTAATGTTTTCATTGGGCAAGCTTGTTCTAGAACTAACACTTACCAAATCCTTTAAAAGGCGCTTATACTTGATATGACTTGATTTCACTTTCTGCAATTTGACTCCTTGCTCTATCATCCATGCCAGCTCTCGGCAAGAGCAACTCAGCTAATCCCACTTCCCACCACTTTCCCCAAGTCCCTGCAATTTCTTTCTCTTCAAATAATTATCCAATTCCCTTTTGATTGAATCTGCCTCCAACAAACACTTAGGCAGTGCATTCCAGGTCATAACCACTTGCTGCATGAAAAAGTTGGGGAGCCTTTTGACATCCAAACCTGAATATGCACTAACCTCTGTCCTAGGGTGAATTTCTTTAGTCTACATTCAAATTTCTGAGAGAGATTCTTCAGTGTAGTATGTCACATGAGCAGTTACAGCACGAGTGCATGGGTAAATCACAGAATTGAGAAATCTGGCCCTGCGGCCAATTCTGCCAAGGCTACAATTCTGCAATCTGCTGTATTTTCAAAATAACATAAGGGAAGCCCCATGATATATAGAGGTCTTAAAGGAAAGCTTATTTTGTACAGTGTTTTTTTAAAGAAATATTTGGTGGTATCCTTTTAAGTCATTGTAACTTACATTTCTGATATTTGTATTAATTTTTGGGGGAAAAGCCTTTTTTGGGGGATGGCTTGTTTAACTTCTTAAAAGTGCATTAAATACAATTTTTTTACAGTGCTACAGTAAGAGACAGCTGCCAGGAAAATCAGTGTCTACTAGATCAGTTATAGGTATTGACACAGATACTTGTCAAGGTCCAAGAAAACTGCCTTTACTTGCTCTAGGCCAGGATGGCAAAGGTTTGCCATCTGCAACAAAGAAACCTGCAAACAACTTGAAACATGCAGTAACATTGCCAGTGGTTGGCAAAGTCATGACTGCTCTCAATATGTCCATGACACATTCCCACATGGAAGTGCAGTATCAGCTGATGCTCACACCTATAACAAACAAGTGTCTTGTTTTTTTTTATTCATTCACAGGATGTAGGCTTCACTGGCTGGGCCAGTATTTATTGTTCACCCCTAGTTGCCCTTGAGAAGGTGGTGGTGAGCTCCCTTCACCCACAATACTGTTAGGAAGGAAGTTCCAGGATTTTGACCAAGCGGCAGTGAAGTCCAAGTCGGGATGGTGAGTGACTTGGAGGGGAACTTCCTGGTGGTGGTGTTCCCATCTCTCTGCTGCCCTTGTCCTTCTAGATGGAGTGGTCTTAGGTTTGGAAGGTGCTGTCGAAGGAGCCTTGGTATCAGTATAACCTGTGCTTTCATTTCTTTTTCAACCGCTTTCCAAAGTTACTGTACCACTCATTTTCCAAAGTATAAAAGGATCAATGAAAGCTGGTGCCAATCATGACGCATGAGAGTCAATAAAGTGTTTATATTTCTATTACAATTATTTGACAAATTAAGCAAAGATATGAGTGACAAATTTTGAAGTGTAATTTGCAGCTTGACTATGCTGTTCCTGTATACGTGAACAAAGCCACTTTATTGTTTAAATAAAAGAAACTTTTTCTTCACCTGACATGTAAAACTTTGGCCAAAACATTTGGGTTGGATAAAAATTTTTTGAGTTGTTAATTAACATCTAGCAGGATGAAATTAAAACAAAGTGCTGAGAAAACTCAGCAAGTCTGACAGCAGCTGTAGAGAGAGACAGAGTTAATGTTTTGAGCCTGTATGACCTGTTTTATATTAGTCTTTTAAGTTGGATTCGGTGAATCTAACATAAAGATCAGTTTCTGATCTTTAATTGATGGGTAGAAGATTTTTAGACCCAGGTAAAACCAGAAAAGCTCCAGGAATCCAACATAAAAAACCCTTTGGTAAAACAAAACTTGCTTTTCATATCATCCCAATTTGCCTCACAGGATTGTAATCAAACTAAAAAAAAGATATTAGGATGGGTGAGTAAAAGTTCAATCAAAGTAGGCTTTAAAGTGTATCTTTGAAAAGGATAGTGAAGTAGGGAGTTTTAAGGAGGGAATAATGCAGAGCTTAAAACCCAGGCGGCTGAAGACACAGATGCTATTGCTATTGCTAAGGGCGTGGAGGTTGCAAAAGAGAGCAGAGTCAGGACAATACAAAATGCTTGGACGTCGAGGATTAAATGCTACATTCCTTATTGAGGTTATTATTTTCTCCTATTTCCATGCAGATTTAATACTCTTTCTTGTGATAGAACTCACTCCATAGCCTTTGCTCATCACTTAATAACAGGTTCATATACAATCACGGGGCCAGCTGAAGTTGACCTCTATTCACTTGGGACCATTGCCATGGTGTGGTTCTTTTTATAGTTTTTAATCTTTACAGAAACACACCAATTATTAGAATTAAAGTAGCTCTATTATGCCCCAGTGACCAATTATCTTAGTATCCAAGAAACAGCAAGATCATTGAAGCAAGTGAATCAAGCAACACAGAAAATATATATATTAAGGAACCACTTGAGAAAACCTCACAGGATGAATCATGAGCTGTTTATTTTGAAAAGCTATTTCACTGACTACAAAATAACTGAGGTTTGGAGCCATTTATGTAATTCATTTATATAACACATCCCAAAAGATTTTATGATTTTCCCAGCCAACTTCTCTTTCCTGCATAGCACATTGTCATCTATCCTTACAATAATCAATCCAATCTATATTGATGATAATTAAGTATGTAAAGTTTTTATTGCTTAACCTCTTTTCTTTGAGTGTATATTCCCATTCCTTATGTTTTTCCTCCGGAATTAAATTGCAGCTGCCAAACATTTGACCATTTGGATAAGCTTTCTATGTCACAGAATTATAGAACCTTAAGCAGCAAAATTGGGTTCCATCATGCCACTGGTGTCAGTACTATGGGAGCCCAGAAGTGCTGAAAATGATGGATAATTCACTTCTGACCATTTCCGGTGTGTTCCATGCGGTCGCCATTCTTGAAAGCGTGTGCGTACATGAGGCAAAAACATACAAAGCGGACACAGTATAATGTCACTCAGTGTCTAATGCTAATTTGGTGCCTGACCTGTCATTTTTGACCTCACAGATCCTGTAAAATCTCCTCTCTGAAACACTCATGCATTCAACTGCACAAAGAATCTCCCATCAATGCAATTTAAAGGCATCGGCATAGGATTACAGCTGAGGTGCTTTTGATCACCAAGACCATCAATTTCTAAGCCTTTCAGGCTGAAGCTGATGACATCAGCAACATCTCAAAGTTTGTCTCGCATTGCTGCAACAGGAGTTAACAGAGGCTGTACACAAGGAGAGCGGACTTCATAGCCTACTCTTGCAGCAGGAGTGGGCACGTGGCTTTGTCAGGGTAGCAGGCTTCCTGGTACAGGGAGTCATCAATTGTAGCTGGAGGTGGTGCAGCTCAAGGGGGAGATGTACCAGAATCGCAAAGGGTTCCAACTCCCTTAATGTGCTGTTGGTGTGAAACCATGCATGTTGGTTGATGCCTGTCATCGTGACAGCATTCACAAAGCATTTATTCTGCGCCAGTCAGCCATTCCCTCCCCCCCCATATTCAAGCCAACGCAATGAAATGGAAGACGACTGCTTGATGACAAGGGCTACCATCTCAACACGAAGGCCATGACTCCTCCCAGCCACACATGGACAGCATGCATACGAGAGCCACACTATGGCCAGGAGCGTCAAGGAGTAAACCATCATCTTAAACAATAGTTCTGCTGCCTGGATTGTTTAGGGGAAGCCCACCAATTCTTGTTAGAGAGCATCTCCAGATTCATGGTGGTCTGCTGTGTTCTATTCAACCTGGGTCTCATGGGGTTACAGTCCTTTCCCCAAGGTCTTCAGCAAGCACCTTGGGTACAGGTTGAGGAGGAAGAGAGGCTTCAGTTTCCCTCAAAACATCCCCACGTCACCGTTTCACAATTCCCCATCCCTCTACTATGGATCGTCACAGCATACTTTTGACCAAAATCCTGAAAAAAACCCCACAAATTTATCCTCCAACAAATCTAAATTTGCCAATTTATCAGAATTTTTTTTGAAAGAGTAGCATGTGCGGCTGATAAAGGGGAACCTGTAGACGTACTGTATTTGGATTTCCGGAAGGCATTTGATAAGGTGCCACATCAAAGGTTATTAGGAAAATAAAAGCACTTGGTGTAGGGGTAAAATATTAGCATGGATAGAAGATTGAATTGCTGGCAGAAAGCAGAGTATGCTTAAATGGGTCTTTTTGAATTGGCAGGATCTGATGAATGGAGTCCCACAGGGATTTGTGCTGGGGCCTCAACTTTTTATGATTCACATCAATGAGTTAGATGAGGGGAGCGAAGACATGGTAGCTAAATTTGCAGAAGACACAAAGATAGGGCGGAAAGTATGTTGTGAAGAGGACATGAGGTTGCAGATACGTTAAGTGCGCAGACAAAAATCTGGCAAGTGGAATTTAATGTGGGAAAATGTGAAGTTGTTCACTTAGACAGGAAGAACAAAAAAGCAGAGCATTGCTTAAATGGAGAACGGCTGCATAATTCTGTAATGAAGGTTAAAGGAATGCTATCCTTTATTAAGAGGGACTGAACACAAAAGCAAGGATGTTATGCTTCAGATATACAGGGCATTGGTGAGACTGCACCTCGAACAGTGTGCGCAGTTTTGGTTTCCTTATTCAAGGAAGGATGTAAATACATTGGAGATGGTTCAGAGGGGGTTTACTAGATTGATACCTGGAATGAGTGGGTTGTCCTATGAGGAAAGGTTGGACAGACTGGGCTTGTTTCGACTGAAATTTAGAAGAGTGAGGGGTGATTTGATTGAGGTATACAAGATCCTGAACGGCCTTGACAAGGTGGAAGTCGAAAGGATGTTTCCTCTTGTGGGTGAGTCCAGAACTCGGGGGCACTGTTTTAAAATTAGGGGCTGCCCTTTTAGGACAGAGATGAGAAATTTTTTCTCAGTTGTGCAACTTTGGAATTCTTTGCCTTAGAAGGTGATGGAGGAGGTGGGGGTCATTGAATATTTTTAAGGCAGAGGTAGATTGACTCCCTTGCCAAACAAGAATCTAAGGTTATCGAGGGTAGATGGGAATGTGGAAATTGAAAGAGGATCAGCCATGATATTGAATGGCAGAGCAGGCTCCAGGGGCCGAATGGTCTACTGTTCCTATTTCTTATGTACCTGTAGAAACTGATTCTACATCTTGATCTTTTGAACTAAGGTCATCTCTCACTATTGTACTGCCATCCTTAATTAAAGAGCCACCCCATCGCCTTATCCTAGCTTCATTCTGAAATATCATTTCCCCTTGAATATTCAGGTCCCCGCCATTGTCATCTTACATCTGTAATGGCTATCATACATATTTCTTTTTGAGCTGATAATTCATACATTTTATGATGAACTGTATGAACCTTCAGATAGACCCTTCAGTTCTGCCTTTTTAATATTTTTGCAACCTCTAGCCTTATATGCTGTTGCACACCGTGTTCCTTCCTGCCATGGTCTGATTATCATTATTGCTACCTTGCTCTTTTGCCTTGTCCTCAAACTTTGATCAATTATATCTTCCCTCGCATGATCACTCGCACCCCCCTCCCCAACTATTCAGTTTAAATCCCTCTATTGTCATAGTCATGCACTGGTCCCTCCATAGTTCAGGCGAAGTACAGCTCCCACTTTACCCAGTACTGGTACCAGTGCTCCACAAATCAAAACCCATTTCTCCAACATCAATCTTTGTACCATGCATTCAATTCTCCAATCTTATTCATTCTATGCCAATTTCCTTGTGGCTCCAGCAATAATCCAGAGGTCGCCACCATTTGAAGTTCTGCTTTTTAAATTTAGCCCCTAGCTGCTCATATTACCTAAGCAGAATCTCTTTCCTAGTCCAATTTATGTTCTTGATACCTACATGGACCACAAAAACAGGATCCTCCCACTGCAAGTTCCTCTTTAGCCCAGATGTCCCGAACACCGACACCGGGCAAGCAACAGTCTTCTGGTCTCTCATTTTCAGCTATAGAGAACTGTATCTATCCCCTGACTATACTGTCCCCTTCTCCCACTACATTTCTATTTATTCCTCTCACTTGAATAGCTTCTGTACCACAGTGCCATGGTCAGTTAGCTCATCCATCCTGTTTTCATCTCTCTCCCCCAAAGTCTTGCTGATTTAACCCCTCTCCTCAAAGTCTCACTTTTAAGCACAATTTGCCCTTACATCCGTGCTGGCTTTCCTTAACTAATCCATATTTACCAAGTGACTCTTAATTTTGTCCCACATTATCGTTCCTAGCAGCTTTCTCGTTGAGGTTAAACTAACTGGCCTATAGTTGTTGGTCTTATCCTTACACCCTTTTTTTGAACAAGGTTGTAACATTTGCAATTCTCCATTTCTCTGGACCACTCATGTATTCAAGCAAGATTAGAAAATTGCCAGTGCCTACGAAATTTCCACCCTTACTTCCTACAGTAGCTTTGAATGCATCACTCGTCTGGCCCTGGTGACTTATCTTTAATTACAGACAGTATCAATCCCCTATCAATTTTTAGCTCATCCAGTGTCTCAACTGTCTCCTCTTTCATTTGCACATGGGCAACATCTTACTAGAACTTCAAAATTCCCCCCCTCCTCCTCCAAGCATAGGTTTAGGATTTGCTGGAGTAGGTCATCTTGCGCTGAGTGTTATGAGTTGAGTTTTATGGTCACCCTTCAGCTCCAATTAATTTTGTGTCACAAATTGTTAGAAGTGCAAGATGATAATGGCCTGGCGAGGCTGACAGGGTATCTGGGACTTTGATGAATTGGTGTGTAGGCACCAACGGTCTATCTCCTTACAAATTGCATACAATATAAAACTAAAGCCATAAAATTAGTGAAAAAGAAAACACTTTATTTTCTCTTTTTGCATACACGAAACCATGATTCATCTCTCACTTCTGAGACATTTCTTTCCACATATAAAATTAATGTAACTTTCTGGAAACTGTCATAAAAAATAAACTCTAAAAATGTCAAAAACAGAAGTGAACATAAGAAAACAGAAGTACGAGAGCCTCAAAAATTCACTTAGTTGAAAGTCAACGGGTTCCATTCATACTTCAGGACCTTCACCACCAGGAATAAGCTGGAAAGTTTAAAGAATAATATAAGTAACTTAAGTGACTATTTAGCATCATCTCCATTATTTATTTCAAGTGATAAATTACAGGAATATACATTAACCCATCACCAGGTTTACAGAAGATGTTTCTATTTGCATGGCTAATGAGCTTGTATCTTGTTTAAGAAACTCTGCACATTTTCTACTAACATTTTCTTTTTTAACCAGTAAAAACGCTCATTTGGAAAAATAATAACAAATGTATGTCTGAAAAACAAGGGTAAATTAAACATTAATGAAACAGCATGGAGGAATAATGAAACAAGCAATTAACGCAGTGCTTCCCAAACCTTTTGATGTGACCCCAGTTTAATGCCTGACTTTGTATGACCCCAGAGTGAAAGCTGGTTTGGGGGAAGAAGTGTTGTTGAGCAGAGTGTTTGGGGGGGCAGGAGGGTTTAAAATGTCCTGAAAGCAAAGACCCTTTTTTTTGCAGGCTGTGGTTGGAGCAGCAATTGGGCCTCAGAACAAAAGATAAGTCACGCTCCTCAACAAAAATAAACAAAAACATTTAAAGGGGCCTCACAGCTATCGAAGCTCAGTCCTGGCTCCCACAATCTGTAACCTCATGACCCAACGTATCCCCCACTCTACCATTACCATCAATCCTGGTTCAATGAAGAATACAGGAGAACATGCCAGGGGCAGCACCAGGCATACCAAGAATGAGGTGTCAACCTGATGAAACTAACACAGGACTACTTCCATGCCAAACAGCAGAAGCAACATGCTAAGCAATCCCACAACCAATGGATCAGATCTAAGTTCTGCAGTCTTGCCACATCCAGTCATGGTGGTGGACAACCAAGCAACTAACTGGAAGCAGTGGCTCCACAAATATCCCATCCTCAATAATGGGGGAGCCCAGAACTTCACTGCAAAAGACAAGGCTGAAGCATTTGCAACCGTTTAGAGCCAGAAGTGCCAAGTGTATGATTCATCTCAGCCTCCTCCCGAGGACTCCAACATCACAGATGCCAGTCTTTAGCTAATTCAATTCACTCTACATGATATTAAGCAGTGGCTGAAAGCACTGGATACTGCATAGGCTATGGACTCCCAACAACAGTCCAGCAGTTGTATTGAAGACTTGTGCTCCAGAACTAGCCACGTCCTTTGCCAAGATGTTCCAGTAAAGCTGCAACACTGCCATCTACCTGGAAATGTGGAAAATTGCTCAGGTATGTCCCGTCCACAAAAAAGCAGGGCAAATCCAACTGGGCCAATTACTGCCCCATCAGTCCACCACTGATGATTGAGAAAGTAATGGAAGATGTCACCAACAATGCTATCAAATGGCACTTACTCAGCAAAAACATGCTCACAGATGCTCATTTTGGGTTCCACCTGTAAAGTTCGGTAATGCTAATAATTTTTAGGTTTTATGGGTGGTTTGAAGTAACAATGGATTTTACCTTGGCCACTTTTTAATCAGTTCAATTTGAGTTTCTGCTAATGGGACAGTTTATACTTAAGGTAGCTGTTTGCAAGGAACTGGTGTTGATGACTTAATGCCAAATGTTGATGCCAAAAAGTCTGGATTCAATTGTTTTAATTACATTATGCAATTGAAACCTTGTCAGCTTTAGGGAATAAAAAGGTTTGAGCTAAGCAGCTTGAACTTCGGACAATACCTTATCTTTAAGCAAAACCATGTGTTAAGTTGAATCAATTAAGCATATCTGAAGGGCAGAACATCTGTATTGGAGGAAAACCATCCTTGCCTGACATATTAGAAGTGTTATTGACATTTGTTCTTGATGGCTTTAGTATCCATGGGACTTGGGTTAAAATATGTTGATGTAAATGCTTACACTAGGTTGATTTATTGATAAGAGAATGTAACATTTGTACAACTGCTCTATATCTACAAGGATGTGTCATTTGTTCACAATGGAATGTACCTCTGGGGGCCCAGGAGATAAGGGATGGACATTTGACTTCAGTCTGTACGAATCTAGTTATGGAGGTGAGGACCCTCACCCTAAGCCAATGGATGAGGTTAATTTGGACTATTTCCAAATAAGCGATGAGGAACCGTCAGAAGTAGGGACAAAAGTTGGAAAATCAAAGTCTTTGCTGGCCTGGTTTTAGCCTGGCCTCAGTGGTATGATTCTTCTGAGGCACAGTTCAATGTAACATCACTTCAGAGATGGAAGAAGAAAGGTATTGCCTGTACTGGCAGCACTTGAGGGATGAGAATTTCCATGTCATCTTCACAGCTTTTTGTTCAGTATATGAAATACCTTGCTTAATAAATTCTACTTGATTTATAAATATTAGTTATTCATACCTTGTTAGGTCAGGCACAACTGAAGACCCCATTGTTAAAAATTAAGAATTCAGAATTAGGAAATTTTAATACCTCAAATCCCCTGAAACTTACACGCCAGGTTCATTCAGTTCCTGACCTCATTACAACCTTGGTCCAAACATGGGCAAAAGAGCTGAATTCCCTAGGTGAGGTGAGAATGACTGGCCTTGACATCAAGGCAGCATTTGACAGGGAGTGGCATCTAGGAGTCCTAGCAAAACTGGAGTCAATGGGAATTAGGGGTGGGAGGAAAACTTGCTGCTGTTTGAGGCATATCTAGCAAAAAGGAAGATGGTTGTTGGAAGTCAATCATCTCAGGCCTGGGACATTGCTGCAGGAGCTCCTCAGGGTAGTGTCCTAGACTCAATCTCTTCAGTTGCTTCATCAATGACCTTCCCTCCATCATAAGGTCAGAAGTGGGGATGCTCGCACAATGTTCAGCAACATTCGTGACTCCTTAGATACTGATGCAGTCCCTGGACAACATCTAGGCTTGGGCTGATAAGTGGCAAGTAACATTCACATCACACAAGTGCCAGACAATGACTATCTCCCCATGACAGTTAAGGCATTACCATTGCTGAATTCCCCCCATTGACCAGAAACTGAACTGGACTAGCCACATAAATAACTTAGCTACAAGAGCAGGTCAGAGGCTGGAAATTCTGTGGCAAGTAACTCACCCCCTGACTCCCAAAAGCCTGCCCACCATCTACAAGGTTCAAGCCAGGAGTGTAGCAGAATACTCTCCACTTGCCTGGAGCAGCTCCAACAACACTCAAGAAGCTTGACACCATCCAGCATAAAGCAGTCAGCTTGATTGGTACCCAATGGCCACCTTAAATGTTCACTCCCTCCACCACTGACACACAGTTGCAGCAGTGTATACCACCTACAGGATGCACTGCAGCAAATCACCAAGGTTCCTTCAACAGCATCTTCCAAACCCACAACCTTTACCACCTTAAAGGACAAGGGTAGCAGATGGATAGGAACACCACCATCTGCAAGTTCCCCTCCAAGTCACACCCCATCCTGACTTGGAACTATATGACCGTTCCTTCACTGTCGGTGGGTCAAAACCTGGACCTGCCTTCCTAACAGCATTGTTGGTGTACCTACACCACATGGCTTGCAGCGGTTCAAGGCAGCAGCTCACCATCACCTTCTCAAGGATAATCAGGAATGGGCAATATGCTGGCTAGCCAGCAACACCCACACCATGAAAGAATAAATAAAAACCTAATCAAATGCAAAGAGGATAAAATCGCTGGTGTCAACAAATTACATCCATGCATTTTTAAAGGGAATTTAGAAGAGACAATATCAAACATTTTATAATTTGTTAGAAAAAGGTGTAGTGCCAGAAGACTGAAGGATAGCTAATGTTACATCTACATTTAAAAGACAAAGAATATGCCCAGGAAAATATGCCCAGTTCAGCTTAACATTGGAAGTAGAAAAAAAGAATCATTACTAAAGGAGAAAACAGAAAAGCATCTAGAAACCAGAAATAAGTCAATAGTTTGCATGGATTTCAAAAAAGAAAGTTTTGCTTGATCAATTTCATTGTCTACTCTCTCTGATACTTCAAAAATTCAGAGATAATGCAGTAGATGCAATATATTGAGATTTTCAAAAGGCATTCAACACGATACCACAAAAATAGGTCGGATGTGCGCTCAGGGTCAAATGGAGTGGATAGCTAACTGGCTGTAAGACAAAAAGCGTAGAGATAAAGGGTAACTATTGAAACTAGCAGAAGGTGGGAAGTGGGGTCCCACGTTGGTCGGTGCTGGGTCCACTCGACCACAATTTATATCAGCAACTGAGGCTTTGGAGTGCGAACCTGAACAAAGTCTTGGGAGTTTGGTGAGTTGAGGGAGTTCAGTGAGGGGGGGGTGGAGTGCTCCTTTCCTTTTTCTAGCTTTTTCACTCTAGGAACTAGTTCTTGCTCTACTACAGAGGAAGAAGGAAGCTTTTTGGTGAGTATCTGATAGGTATGTGGTGAGTGGTTAAGATCTATTCTATTGCTAAGGTTTAAAATAGTACAGGAATTTGTTGCAATTAGTAGACTACATAAGATAAATAATTCAATAAAATAATTAGTTAATTAAAACACAAGGATGGGCGAACAGGTGATGTGTCAAGGCTGCAGCATGTGGGAGCTTCTGGATACCAGTATGATCCAAGGAAAACACATCTGTAATAAGTGTCTGCAGCTTGAGGAGGTTTGGCTCAGAGTTATTGAGCTGGAGGCTGAGCTGCAGATACAGCGACACATCAGGGATGGGGAATGTTACCTAGACACTCTGTACAAGGAGGCAATCACACCCCTTAGGGTAGGGTCTTCTGATTTGGAAGGTGGTCAGGGACAAGAGGATGTGACTGCAGCTGAGGCAGGTAAGACGACCCAGCGGGAAGAAGTGCAGGAGTGGCAGCCTCTGCAATTGTCCAATAGGTTTAAGATTCTCTCAGCTTGTTTAGATGAGAGTGGAGGCTACAGGGTGGATGAGCTGACTGACCGTGGCACTGTGGCACAGGAAGCCATTCAAGTGAGGGGAGCAAAAAGGAATGTAGTGGTCGTGGGGGGACAGTATAGTGAGGGGGATTGACACTGTTCTCTGCAGCAAACAGTAAAAGCTGTGTTGTCTGCCCAATGCCTGGGTTTGGGACATTTGCTTGGAGCTGGAGAGGAACTTGCAATGAGAGGGGGAGGGTCCAGTCGTCATGGTCCATGTAGGTGCCAACAACATAGGCAAGTCGAGGAAGGTGATTCTGCATAGCCAGTATGGGGAGCTAGGCAACAAATTAAGTAGCAGAACCTCAAAGTAATAATCTCTGGATTATTACCTGAGCTACGTGCAAAGTGACACAGGGCAAATAAGATTACAGAGGTGAATGCGTGGCTCAAAGGCTGTGCGGTGGTCCAGCTTGTGGGGCACTGGCATCAGTACTGGAGAAAGCGAGGGTTGTACCATTGGGATAGTCTACACCTGGGTTGTGCTGGGGCCAGTGTTCTAGCCAGCTACATAACTAGGGAAGAAAAGAGGGCTTTAAACTAAACAAGGTGGGGGTGAGGGATTAAGCTTGGGTAGATGTAGCAAATCAAGGTGTAGAATCAAGGCGGTAGAGAAAAATAATAATATGGGAAATGTGTGTCAGAGAAAAAAACCTAAGGATACACCAGTCAAGCCTTATAAAGCTAACAAAAAGACAAAACTAAAGGCTCTGTATCTGAATGTGTGTAGTATTCATAAAGTAAATCAATTCATAGTGCACAAGGATGCCATTGGCGCAATAAGTGGAGATGACCCTGTTTCAGGAGATCAGGATATAGAATTGGTTTGGGTGGAGATGAGGAATAATAGGGGAAAGAAGCCACCAGTTGGAGCAGTTTACTGGCACCCTAACAGTAACCACAATGTAGGACAAAGTATACAAGAAGAAATATTGGATTCTTGTGATAAAGGAACCGCAATAATTATGGGTGAATTTAATCACATATAAACTGGAAAAATCAGATTGGCAGCAGCAGTCTGAATGAGGAGTTCACAAAATGCTTTCAAGATACTTTCTCAAAGCAGCACGTTCCGGAACCAACCAGAGAGCAGGTTATATGAGACTTGGTATTGTATAATATGACAGGGTTAGTTAATGATCTCAGAGTAAAGGCAGCCCTAGATGGCAGCGACATTATTACTGAATTTTACATTCAGTTTGAAAGGACGAAGAGTGGGTCTAAGATGAGTATTTTAAACTTAAATAAGGGCAACTATGTGGACACGAAAGCTGAGCTAGCTGAAGTTAACTGGGTAACTAGGCTGGGAGATAGATCAATAGAGAAGCTATGGCAGACATTTAAGGGGATATTTCAGAATACTCAGTATATAGTCCTACTATAAAGAAAAATTCTAAGGGGAGGACCCGCCATTTCTGGTTAACTAAAGTAGTTAAGCATCAAATTTAAGGAAAAAATAACTGCACAAAGACAAGTGGCAGGTCATTTGATTGGTCAGAATATAAAGAACGGCAGAGAATGACTAAAAGATTAATCAGGAGAAAGAAATGAGAACATGAGAAGCTAGTTAGAAATTTAAAAAGAGATAGCAAAAGTTTCTACAGGTATTTAAAGTATTTAAAAAGGAAGAGTAAGTGAGTGTTGGTCCTCTAGAGGGCGACAGTGGGGAATTAATAGTAGATAATAAGGAAATGGCAGATGAAATTAACAAATATTTTGCTTCTGTCTTCACTATAGGAGATATAAAATACATTCCAGTAATTGCTGTAAGTCAGTAGGTGGAAGGGAGAGGGGAACTTCATGAAATTACAATCACTAGGGAAGTGGTACTAAACATCCTGAAGAAGCTGCGGACTGACAAGTCTCCAGGTCCTGGCGGACTTCATCCCAATGTCATAAGAGGTGGCAAGAGCAGATGCGTTGGTGCTAATTTTTAAAAATTTGCCAGATTCTGGAAAGGTTCCATCAGACTGAAAAGTAGCAAATATAACCCCTCTATTCAAGAAAGGAGGGAGGCAGAAAATAGGAAACTACAGACCAGTTAGCTTGACGTCAGTTGTGGAGAACTTCTTTGAATTGATCATCAATGAGGTTATAACTGAGCGCTTAAAATTCAAGGTAATCAGCAAGAGTCAGCATGGCTGTGAGAAAAGGAAGTCATGCTTAACCAATTTATTGGATTCTCTGAAGGAGTAACATGCGCCATGGATAAAGGGGAGCCTATAGACATACTGTACTTGGATTTCCACAAAGCATTTGATAAAGTGCCACATCAAAGGTTATTGCGGAAAACAAAAGCTCGTGGCATAGGGGCTAACACATTAGCATGGACAGACAAATTTGTTGGCTGGCTGAAAAGAGAGAGCATGCATAAATGGGTCATTTTCTGATTGGCAGCATAAGACAGGTGTGTGTTGGGGCCTAATTTTTTTACAATTTATATCAATGACTTAGTTGAGGGGAGCGAAGGCATGATCGGTAAATTTGCAGATACACAGGCATAGGTAGAAAAGTATGTTGTTAAGAGGGCACTTGGGGAGAGCTAACAAGGCAGGGGATTACAGTATGAATGTTAGGACCCTAGAAAGTACTGAATCCATAGATCCCTGAAGGTAGCAGGGCAGGTAGATAAGCTGGTTAAGGTGGCATATGGGATACTTGTATTCTATGCTTCAGCTAATAAAGGCAAGAGTAGGGAGGTTATGCTGGAACCACATACAACGCTGGTTAGGCCACAACTGGAGTACTGCATGCAGTTCTGGTCACCACATTACAGGAAGGATGTGATTGCACTGGACAGGGTGCACAGGATATTTACCAGGATGCTGCCTGGGCTGGAGGGTCTGAGCTATGAGAAAACATTGGATGGGCTGGGGTTATTTTCCTTGGAGCAGCAAAGGTTGAGAGGGGACCTGATAGAGATGTATAAGGTTATGAGGGGCATAGATAGGGTGGATAGGTAGACGCTTTTTTCATTGGTAGAAGGGTCAGTATCCAGGGGGCATAGATTTAAGGTAAGAGGTAGAAGGCTAAGAAGGGAGTTGAGGAGAAATTTTTTCACCCAGAGGGTGGTGGGAGTCTGGAACTCACTGCCTGAAAGGGTGGTAGAGTCAGAAACTCTCGTAACACTTAAGTGGTATTTAGATATTCACTTGCGTTGTCGTAGCCTCCAGGGTTATAGGATTAGTGTATGGCCTCCTTCTGTGCTGTAAATGTCTATGAGTCATAAGGGGATAGCAGACAGATATAAGTAGGTTGACTGGGCAAAAATTTGGCAGATTGAGTGCAATGTGCGAAAATGTTAAGTTGCCCATTTTGGCAGGAAGAATGTAAAAGCAGAGGGATCTAGGTGTTCTGGTGCATGAGTCACAAAAAGTTAGTCTCCTGGTGCAGCAAGTAATTAAGAAGGTTAATGGAATGCTATCCATTATTACGAGAGGAATTGAACATAAAAATAAGGATGTTATGCTCCAGCTTTACAGGGCACTGGTGCGACCAGATCTCAAAGTGTGCGCAGTTTTGGTTTCCTTATTTAAGGATGCATGTAAATGCATTGGAGGCAGTTCAGAGGAGGTTTACTAGATTGATACATGGAATGAGGAAAGGCTGGTCAGACTGGGCTTGCTTCCAGCGGAGTTTAGAAGAGTGAGAGATAATTTGATTGAAGTATACAAGATCCTGAATAGTGTCAACAAGTTGGATGTGGAAAGCATGTTTTTTCTTGTGGGTGAGTCCAGAACTAGGGGTCACTATTTTAATATTAAGGGTCACCCTTTTAGGCTAGACTACCAGTCACATATCACTTGGAAAATAAGAATCTAAACGGGGAGAGGAGCAGAGGGATCTGGGAGTACAAATACAGAAATCACAAAGTCATCGATAATCACAAGTCACAAAGGTTGGTAAGGCCATCAAAAAAAAAACATTTCTTTCTAAAGGAATAGAATTGAAAAGCCCAAGTTAAACTTTTTGATTTATTAACTCACAGGATGTGGGTTTCGCTGGCTGGGCCAGCATTAATTGCCCATCCCTAGTTGCCTTGAGAAGGTGGTGGTGAGCTGCCTTCTTGAACCGCTGCAGTCCATGTGGTGTAGATACAACCACAGTGCTGTTAAGAAGGGAGTTCCGGGATTTTGACCCAGCAACAGTGAAGGAACGGCAATATATTTCCAAGTCAGGATGGTGAGTGACTTGGAGGGAACTTCCTGGTGGTGGTGTTCCCATCTACCTGCTGCCCTTGTCCTTCTAGATGGTAGTGGTCGTGGGTTTGGAAGGTGCTGTCTAAGAAGGCTTGGTCAATTCCTGTAGTGCATCTTGTAGATGGTACACACTGCTGCTTCTGTGTATCGGCAGTGGAGTGAGTGAATGTTTGAGGATAGGGTGCCAATCAAGCAGGCTTTGCCCTGGATGGTGTCAAGTTTCTTGAGTGTTGTGGGACCTACACTCATCCAAGCGAGTAGGGAGTATTTCATCACACTCCTGACTTGTGCCTTGTAGGTGGTGGATAGGTTTTGGGGAGTCAGGAGGCGAGTTACTTGTCACAAGATTCCTAGCCTATGACCTGCTCTTGTAGCCACAATATTTATATGGCCAGTTCAGTTCAGTTTCTGGTCAATGGTAACCCTCATAGTGGGGGATTCAGTGACGGTAATGCCTTGAACATCAAGGAACGATGGTTAGATTCTCTCTAGTTGGAGATGTTCATTGCCTGGCACTTGTGTGGTGCGAATGTTACTTGCCATTTGTCAACCCAAGCCTGGATATTGTCCAAGTCTTGCTGCATTATGACATGGACTGCTTCAGTGTCTGAGAAGTCACGAAGCGTGAACATTGTGCAATCATCAGTGAACATCCCCACTTCTGATCTTATGTTGGAAGGAAGGTCATTGATGTAACAGCTGTAGATGGTTAAGCCTAGGACACTACCCTGAGGAACTCCTGCAGTAACGTCCTGGAGCTGAGATGACTGACCTCCAACAACCTTGGTTAGACATCACTTGGGGAGTACCATGTACAGTAATATAAAAAGGATTTAGAGGCACTGGAGAGGGTTCACAAATTATGAGGAGAGTTCAAGAAAATAATTGAAAGGACTGTGAGGAGAAGCGAGAAGGTTGAATGGTGACTTAATAGAGGTCTTATAATTGTGAAATGCATTGATAGACAGTGTTTCCACTTGTGGGAAGAGCAAAACTAGAGGCTGTTACTATAAGATAGACACCAAGAAATCAAATAAGGAAGAAAGAACCTTCTTTATCCAAAGAGTGATCAAAACATGGAACTCACTACCACAGAGAATTCTTCAGGTGCACAGCATAGATGCACTTAAGCTAGACAAACTTACAATCAAGGAAGAAAGAGAGAATTATGCTGATGGAGAGCTAGATGAGATGGGAAGCAGCATGAGTGCAATAGAAATAGCACCACGGACTTGTTCGGCCAAATGGTATCTACAGCACAGAAACATGCCATGTAATTTTGTCTTCAGATAATATTACTGTGATCTAAACATCCCAAACTGACTCATGAAAATAGTGATTTAAATTCACTAAGTATGTACTCGGTTAACCAAAAGAAAAATGGAGCCTGAAAATCTGCCAAATTGTAACTTCAATCTGACTGCTCCATACTGTACACATTATTCAACAATAAAATGGTAATATAAACAAGGTAGTTGGAAGAATAGATTTTCTCTGCTGCATTCCTGCTTCTCTCTGCCCAAAAAGCAGAAAGAGCTTTCAAAATCCTGACCAAATCTTCTTGCAATTTTGTTACCACCATCTGGATTCAACCACTTACCATCGTTATGTTGTTTCCATTCAATAAGATTTGGTCCAGTTTTGTGATTCTTCTGCCTTCTGGTGTGATCTCACTGTAGAGGAGCAAGAATGAGAAGCACTAACTAAACAGTTTAACAGCTACAACCCAGAATACTCTACACTGAAGAGGCAGATGGCATATTAAAATGAAAGGATATAAACCTTCATTAATGTTGAGTATACTAAGGGAATTGATGGCTTGTTTGTGTCAGTATCAGTATTGATATTATTTAATTGGCATACAGAATAAGCAGTATTCCCCATGGGGGAGTTGGGTGTCCACAGAATAGTACAAATTCTAAAAACTTATATAAAAGGAGAGCCCAAGCCATTTCCAAATCAGTGGTTGTTGTACAAGTTTAAATTGTTTGACCAATTTACTGAGAAACTAAAACAAAACTAATAAATAAAACTAGTTCAGCTACTAAAGCTCTGAAAGATACTTTTTTCTGAAGTCTTTGATTAAGACTTATCTAGAGATCTTTCAAAAGATTAAAAATAAAATTCTTGGAATTGAGCTCTGCAGTCAGTGGAGAATTAAGGCCAAACGTTCTAGCATGTGCCAGTCACTCGTTCCTATTCTTTCTGCTATTGAAATTTAACCTAGAAATATTGTCACTTAGACAAGGATGTATTTAGAAAAAAACTTACAATTCTGTAACATCTTCAAGCACCATGTCCAAGGATTAGAGTTAAGAAATGCATATTCTGCAGTAAATAAAAGTCAGATCCTGGAAGTTCAGGGTACCCACAGTTTTCAGATTTTTATTGAACAGATTAAGAAAGCTACTGAAATGTTAAAAATGGCTACATGAGCAGAGGAATGAGTGTCAAATCCACTAGCGCCTATAAATACAATAAACTAAACTGAGGATTGCGATGGAATACTCTAGTCATATGGATGGGTGCATCCAACACAACTAAGTGAAGTTTGAATTTCTGCTACATTCATTTTACACATGCTTGTTTATTGATCTCGATTTTTTTTTTCAAAGAAAGCCTATCCATCTGGACGAGAGCACCATTTTCCACATCTGTCAACTGGAGTAGATAGCCAATATTCTTAATCTCCAACATCCTAACCAATTCCCTATCTATGCCAACAAATTGCTCCAATCCATCTACTCAATTTTGTTAAGCCTATTACGTGGAATCTTGTTGAATGCCTTCTGGAAATCCATATAAATGAAATCCAATAGATACTCCTTATTTACCAAGCTTCTCTTTCTTGAAAAATTTAACAAGATTTGTTAGACATGACCCTTCACAAATCCATGTTCGCTGTGATTACCACATTTTTCCCAAATGATCACTCTGTACAGAACAACAGATTTTAGTAACTTCCTCAACTGATTTTAGATTAATAGTCTATAATTTCTTTGTTCTCTCCAACCATTCTTAAATAATGGAATAACAGTGGATTCGGATAAAACAATGAATTAAATAATTATACCTTTTAAAAAGGATACCTCAAATGCCTATGAGTTTCAAGAGGTACAGACAAGAATCAAATATGCCTGACCTGCCTGCCATGTAAATATTGCATCAAGCTAAACAGGCTTAAAATGTGAAAATATAAGATCACGAGATATGTAGCTTGATAGATATCCCACGGCTTTGTTTATTTGAGGGAAAACCTATGCACACCCAGAAGAGATAGGAAGAGCTCAGGTCGAGTCCATTGGGTTGAGACCTTACTCACCCTGTACTAATATTTATAATTAATATACATTTTCGCAAAATGATAAACACTGAAATCATAAAACCTTCAGCATCATAGAAATTTACAGCATTGCAGGAGGCCATTTGATCCATCATGTCCACACTGGCTGACAAGTAGGTCACAAGAGTTCAAGTCCAAACAAGCACTTTTTAAATGATGAGGATTTCTGCTTCTATCACTCCTTTCAGGCAGTGAATTGCATATTCCCACCACCCTCTGGGTGAAAACCATTCCTCTTGAATCCCTCTAAGCCAACTTCTTACCCTAAATCTATGCTCCTGGTTATAGACCCTCAACCAAAAGGATCAGAGCATTCCTATACACTAACTAGACTGCTCAATTTGGTCCCCCTCAGCCTCATCTGTTCCAAAGGAAACAACCCCACTCTATCAAATCCTTCCTCTCAACTAATATTCAGTCCAAGCTACAACTTGTCAAATCTCCTTATACCCTCTCTCATGCAATCACATCTTTGTGATTGTGCAATGACCAGAACTTCATGCAGTGCCCCAGCTGTAGCCTAACAAGTGTTTTATACAGTTCCAGCATAACCTCCCACCTCTTACATTCTATGCCTTGGCTAATAAAGGCAAAAATCCTGCATGCCTTCGTAACAACCTCATCTACCCATCCAGCCAGCTTCTGCAATCTGTGGACACTTCTCTACACTTCTCAGTATCCGACTATATTTTGTGCATTCCCTTGCCTTTCTAGACTTCCCCAAATGCGTGACATCTCACTTTTCTCAATTGAACTCCATTTGCTTCTGTGTCAGTTAGTTGAACTAGTCAGCTGAAGGACCAAGTGTGAATACACTTGCAAATCCCAAAATCGTCCATCAAGCAGGACATTTTGACATAGAAATGTCAAATAAAAGGATACTGACAAAATCATCAAAACCCAGCAGTGTTCCTACAATCTCCTTGTCATTTTTCATAACAATATGAATTCGCGAACCAATGCATTTGTCCACCAGCTCTGGAATAGAAGAAAAATTAGTTTGTAGATAGTTTAAAAAAAGGGGAATTAAAATATAGTAGTCAAATTGATGCAAGTTAACCAAAAAGCACAAACTCTGCTCGCCTATTTAGGGAGCTGGAGTCTAATCGCATTTCCATTCAAAGGGCCCCACGATTTCTATCCAATAAATAATACACTCCCTTCCACTTCACCGCACCTTAACATCTGCCTGTTCCCTTTTCAATCCATCCTCCAGGTCTCACCCTCCCCTTTTCCCTGCTTCCACCTCCTCCACAACCTCCATTTCCCTTCCCTTCCACCCACCCTGCCTGCCTGCCACCTTCCTTTCCCCATTAGCCCCTCACCATCTTCCTCTATCTCTCCGTCACTCATTTCCTTCCAACTAGGTCCCTCACCTTCATCCTTCCCCCCATCCTCATCCTCCACATAGCTCCTTAATCCCACTTTTCCTTCCCCTCACCCTCCATCTCCTTTCTCCTCCACCTCTTTCCCCAATCCTTCCTCCCTTTTTCCGCACTCCTCCTCTCCCTTTCAACCCTTTGCCTGCAGCCTTTGCCACCCCCCCCACTTCCTCACCTTCACCCTGGCCCCACCATTCACTAGCCCCCAACCCAACACTCACCCTTCCCATTCACCCTCATCACCATTGCACCCATCCCCCTCATTTCTCATTTTCCCCCACCCCATTGCTTCCTGTCGACATTTCACCCAACCCCTACCACATTCCTTCCTAAAACCCCACCCCATCAATTTCACCCATCCCCTACTACCCCGCTTACCCAATTTTTAAAAATTCCACTCATCGCCACCACCATTTCTCCAACATTCAAATTCAAAGCTCCACCCCCTACCTCTCACATTCCACTAATCCTTCTCTTCACTCATCCCCCACCACCACCACCTCCCCATTACACCCCACTACTCCCCCAAAGCGCTCAGCATTTTACCCCACTTCAGTCAACTCCGCTCGCCCTCTCCTATCCCACCGCTTTACCAGGGGCGAAAGGACGGATGCCGCCCTCCCGGAATTGGTTTGATTTTGGGCCCTGGCTCGGTGCTCTTGCCTCCCGCTCTCCGGTTCTTACCCAGTGGCAGTAACTGAGACGGGTTAGTGGAGTTCAGCGCCATCTTCACACTGAGCAGCGCGTTCGCGCATGCGCTCAACATAAACAGCGTCGTCCAATCGGAGATCGCTCAGTGTACGTGCGCGATGGCGTCATAGCATCAATACAGCCAATCAGTGATTGCTGGGGCGGGGCTCAATGAGGGCCGAAGGAGGGACCAGAGAGGGAAAGGGCCGTATGAGGGGATCTAGAGAAATAGAGGCTGGAGGGAGAGGGCCGTATGAGGAGGAAAGGCTGGAGAAGGGGGTTTGCAGGAGGTAAGGCTGTAGGAGCTGGGACCGGAGGGTGAGGCGGAGGCAGGGGGCGGAGGGTGAGGCGGAGGCAGGGGGCGGAGGGTGAGGCGGAGGCAGGGGGCGGAGGGTGAGGCGGAGGCACGGGGCGGAGGGTGAGGCGGAGGCAGGGGGCGGAGGGTGAGGCGGAGGCAGGGGGCGGAGGGTGAGGCGGAGGCAGGGGGCGGAGGGTGAGGCGGAGGCAGGGGGCGGAGGCAGGGGGCGGAGGGTGAGGCGGAGGCAGGGGGCGGAGGGTGAGGCGGAGGCAGGGGGCGGAGGGTGAGGCGGAGGCAGGGGGCGGAGGGTGAGGCGGAGGCAGGGGGCGGAGGGTGAGGCGGAGGCAGGGGGCGGAGGGTGAGGCGGAGGCAGGGGGCGGAGGGTGAGGCGGAGGCAGGGGGCGGAGGGTGAGGCGGAGGCAGGGGGCGGAGGGTGAGGCGGAGGCAGGGGGCGGAGGGTGAGGCGGAGGCAGGGGGCGGAGGGTGAGGCGGAGGCAGGGGGCGGAGGGTGAGGCGGGGGCGGAGGGTGAGGCGGAGGCCGGGGGCGGAGGGTGAGGCGGAGGGTGAGGCGGAGGCCGGGGGCGGAGGGTGAGGCGGAGGCCGGGGCCGGAGGGTGGGGCGGGGGGCGGAGGCCGGGGGCCGGAGGGTGGGGCGGAGGCCGGGGGCCGGAGGGTGGGGCGGAGGCCGGGGGCCGGAGGGTGGGGCGGAGGCCGGGGGCCGGAGGGTGGGGCGGAGGCCGGGGGCCGGAGGGTGGGGCGGAGGCCGGGGGCCGGAGGGTGGGGCGGAGGCCGGGGGCCGGAGGGTGGGGCGGAGGCCGGGGGCCGGAGGGTGGGGCGGAGGCCGGGGGCGGAGGCCGGGGCCGGAGGGTGGGGCGGGGGGCGGAGGCCGGGGCCGGAGGGTGGGGCGGAGGCCGGGGGCCGGAGGGTGGGGCGGGGGGCGGGGGCCGGAGGCCGGGGCCGGAGGGTGGGGCGGGGGGCGGAGGCCGGGGCCGGAGGGTGGGGCGGGGGGCGGAGGCCGGGGCCGGAGGGTGGGGCGGGGGGCGGGGGCCGGAGGCCGGGGCCGGAGGGTGGGGCGGGGGGCGGGGGCCGGAGGCCGGGGCCGGAGGGTGGGGCGGGGGGCGGGGGCCGGAGGCCGGGGCGGGGGGCGGGGGGCGGGGGGCGGGGGCCGGAGGCCGGGGCCGGAGGGTGGGGCGGGGGGCGGAGGCCGGGGCCGGAGGGTGGGGCGGGGGGCGGAGGCCGGGGCCGGAGGGTGGGGCGGGGGGCGGAGGCCGGGGCCGGAGGGTGGGGCGGGGGGCGGGGGCCGGAGGGTGGGGCGGGAGGCGGGGGCCGGAGGGTGGGGCGGGGGGCGGGGGCCGGAGGGTGGGGCGGAGGCCGGGGCCGGAGGGTGGGGCGGAGGCCGGGGCCGGAGGGTGGGGCGGAGGCCGGGGCCGGAGGAGGCAGGCCATCTATGGTGTTAACGTTTCAGGTTGATGACCGTTCGTCTAAACAGAGTATTAAGAGATGTGTTAATTGTAAGGAAATGCAGAGGAGAGAAAAGAACAAGCAAATAGGATGTGATAGGGTGAGAAGATGGTAGAGAATCAGATGGTGTAAGGAAAATAGAGAAAAAATATAAAAGATATTAGTCTAGAGGAGGTGTAAACGTGAAGAGTAGAATAATTGTTGATAAAAACAAAAAGCTAAAAGCTACTGCGGATGCTGGAAATCCAAAACAAAAACAGAATTACCTGGAAAAACTCAGCAGGTCTGGCAGCGTCGGCGGAGAAGAAATCAGTTAACGTTTCGAGTCCTCATGGCCCTTCGGCAGAACTGAAGCATAGTTAGAAGAAGGGAGAAATATAAACTGGTTTAAGGTGGGCGCGGGGTGGGAGGGGGGCTGAAGAGAGACATTGAGGGTGTGGTGATTGTGGAGATGAGCAGATAATCAAAAGATGTCACAGACAAAAGGATCAAAGAGGTGTTGAAGGTGGTGATATTTGTCTAAGAAAAGTGCTAATTAAGAATGGAAGACAGGATATTCAAAGTACAGCTCTAGTGGGGGTGGGGTGGAAAGACTAACAAGGTTTTAGTTTTAGATTTAAAAATAATGGAAATAGGTGGGGAAAGAAGAATCTATATAAATTATTGAAAAAAAAAGCGGGGGGGGTGGGGGAGAAACGGGGTGGGGATGAGGGGAGGGGGAGTTTAAGATCTAAAGTTGTTGAATTCAATATTCAGCCCGGAAGGCTGTAAAGTGCCTAGTCGGAAGATGAGGTGCTGTTCCTCCAGTTTGCGTTGGGCTTCACTGGAACAATGCAGCAAGCCAAGGACAGACTTGTGGGCAAGAGAACAGGGTGGAGTGTTAAAATGGCAAGCGACAGGGAGGTTTGGGTCTTTCTTGCGGACAGACCGCAGGTGTTCCGCAAAACGGTTGCCCAGTTTGTTGATCGTTTTCATTCATAGAGATAAGGCCATAAAACGTGAGATCATCCACTTTGGAAATAAGGATAAAACGGTATTTTTTTAAATGGTGAAAAGCTAGAAACAATTGAGGTCCAATGAGACCAGGTACAAAGGGGTAAGAATTATGCTTAGACCATACCTGGAGTACTATGAGCAGTTCTGGGCACCACACCTTAGGAATGGTTTTGCCTTTGGAGGGAATGCAGTTTGGAATTACCAGAATGATATTTGGACTCCAAATGTTAATTAATGAGGAGAGGTTAAACAAACTATAATTGAATTTCTTGAGATTTAGAAAGTTATGAGATGATTTGATCTAAGTTTTCAAGATATTAAAGGGAACAGATATGGTAGAGAAAATATATTTCTGCTGGTTACAGAGTCTAGGACTAGAGAACATTGTCTAAAAATTAGAGTCAGCTACTTCAGATGTTTAATTAGGAAACTCCTCTGCGCATAAAGGGTGATAGAAGTTTGGAATTCTCTTCCACAAATTACAAAGTGGTTCTAGCACTGGCCCTTAGGGAATACCATTATCTACGACCCTTCAGTCTGAAAAATAACTATTTATTATGACTTGCTGTTTTCTATCCTTAGGTCATTTTTTTAAATCCAAGTTGACGCTGAGCCTCCTATTTTGTGAGCCACCATTTTGTGAGCCCTCTCCCTATTTTCTCTGTCCCGATCTATCAGATCTCCTCTCAGCCTTCTTTTCTCCAAGGAAAACAGTCCTAACTTCTCCTATCTATATAACTGAAGTTCCTCATCCCTGGAAACACTCTTGCGAATCCTTTCTGCACTTTTCCCAATGCCTTCACATCCTTAAGTGTGGCACCCAGAACTGGATGCTCAAAAGGGTGATTAATTTATGTTTGTATGAAAAATAGCATTATTTCATTTATAAATTTGGTTTGAATGTTTATTTGTGGTGGCTTTTATTTTTAAGGTCAAGATGACCTGTAAAAGGAAGTGACAGGATGAAGCTGAGGAATGTGACTGTTGGTGACCAGGGAATTGGTTTTCAGTTACTGATATTACATTTGAAGTAGTTCTTCATAGGAACATAAGAGCAGGAGTCAGCCATTCAGCCTCTTGAACCTGCTCCACCATTCAACGAGATCATGTCTACCTCAATGCCATTTTCCTGTGCTTTTCCCATGACCCTTGATGTTATTAGTACTGGCTTATCCAATCTTTTTGCATTGGAGGTGGGCGGGGGGGCTCTCATTCGCCCGCCATGCCATCACCTCGCCACATCATGCCGGGCGCCATATTTAAAGTCCAGCCACATACATACATCTCAGTGCTTCCAGCCCACAACTACTGCGGTGAAGATGTCCACGAAAGGCAAAAAGACTGCAGCCCCCAGGTTTAGTGATGCATCACTGGAACACCTTTTGAAAGCTGTGCAGACCTGCCGCAATGTCCTCTACTGCCGCTCTGCTACAGGATGGGCAACAGTGTCACCAACCAGCCTTGGGAGGTGGTGGCAGATGTGGTCAGTGCCAATGCCCTTCAAAAGAGGACAGCCACCCAGTGCTGCAAGAGGATGAATGATCTCTGTTCCGCCAGGGTATTTTCACAATCTCAACTCTCGCACTCACAGAAGCATTGCACATTCACAGGAATCTCACTCTGCCAGTTCAAGGGACATCACCATTAAGTCTCTCACACACACCTTAATTGTCCTAAATCCATCCATGGGACCACTCTCCACCCACACATGCCAGGCATACTTATCATCTGGCCTGCCAGGTGTCCAGTCTCTCCATCTCTATTCATGCAGGTCAAGCTGGCACACAACAAAAGGGAGAGGTCGCAGACCGGTGTAGAAATGCCTGAAATCAAGGTTCTCACAGACTTTGAAAACTGACATCTAGCTGGCCGACGACAATCTGGACAGGTCTTGTGCTGACAGTGAGATCGGTGCTGCTCTACCAAATGAGAGTCCAGCAGTGCAACATCCGTCAGACAACCATGCTGTGAGTGATGTGTCCTGTCACTGCCATGCACTAATTATTTCCCTTTGCTTCCACAGACACACGTGGGAAACAGCCGATGGAGTCCACTACCTACAGCCTTCCAGACTTGTGGCTCAGTTGCTCTCACCTGCATCGTCTTCGCTCTCTGTACGCCATGAGGCATACAGCTAGTTCACCAGGCTCCATGATCCTGATGTATTCCTCCTGCAGGATAAAAGGGAGAGACACGTGGGTTAGCATGGGTGCACTAAGAATCTGTCCTGGCTAAGTGTAAAGGCCCCTTAACGCATTCCGGAGAGTGCTGGCCACCACTTGGATGGCTAGAGATTAGTGTACTCACGGCTGCCTGAAAGTCCACCTGACCGATTGGTGGCAGCTTTGCCCATTGCACTGCATGCTGTCAGCTCAGGCACAGGCGTTCTCCTAACCTGAACTGCAAGGCTGCACTTCTTCAATCACCACACCCTCAATGTCTCTCTCTCTCTCTCTCTCTCTTTCCCCCCCCCCACCACCTAAACCAATTTATATTTCTCCCTTCTTCTAACTATGCTTCAGTTCTGCCGAAGGGCCATGAAGGCTCGAAACGTTAACTGATTTCTTCTCCGCTGATGCTGCCAGACCTGCTGAGTTTTTCCAGGTAATTCTGTTTTTGCAAGGCTGCACTGTTAGCTTCAACCATTGAGGAGACTGGTCCAAACTGGGATGTTGACATTGCAAGGGTGAGCGCCTCTACCAGTGAGTGCTCCATGGCCAGCTTTAGCAAGGGGATTGTACAATGCGTGCAGTTGTCAAACTGTTCTGCAGTCCAATGAAATGCTCATTCCTTAGCAGTCTGTGCTCAAGAGGGTGAAAAGCTCTGGAGCACTTGGTGGCACTTTGATGCCTCTGCATTGCTTGAGTGGCCAGATAAGCCCAACTCTGATCATATCAATTGCAGCGCCTGAACTGCCTCAGTTGCAGAGGAATGGTCACTTTGTATCAGATGTCCCTAATGCGTGGCCGCTTCTCTCGCACACCCTACTCCCAACCCAAATGCTTGTGTGCTACATTCAATCACAGGGCAGCCCTAGCACCCTCCCCCAAGTCACCTCAACTGCAGGGTTGCCCTTGCCCCCCACCCCCAAGCGCCTCAAGTGACCCTGGCGAGTGCTGCACAACGTTACTGTTTATTCACCTCCCAATTCCCCTCAAAGTGCAGCCTGCCATGTAGACGACTTTGAAATGCTGTTGTGAAACACATGGGTGTGCTTTCCCGCCAACGTGGGCAGACGATCCAGCGGTGGGGCGAGAAGGATTCCAGCAGGCAAGCCTAATAATGATATACAGATGTATTGCAATGAAGTTCCCGATGCCCAATGGCAGGGCTGAGCGGACGATCGCAAACTGGTTTCACGCCATCGTGAAATCAATTACGCCACATTTTCTGCTCGTGCCACGGAACCCACCCATCGCCTGTGGTCATGGAAAATCCCAGGCACTCTCACAGACACACTCTCACACACTCCCTCTCACAAGCACTCTGACTAGGCTTGAGGATATTTGTATCTTTTGTTCGATATAAAAAGGGGGATGTTTGGGTTTTGGAAATGCAATCACACTAAGTGGCTGGTGGCTAAGTACCTGGCTTGCCATAGTCATGTGACTCTGGCATGAGGCAAGCTGACTGTAGGCTGCCATATCTAATCAGTTCAATAAAGCCTCATATTGAGAACACGCTGAAGAAGCACAGTAGTCCTTATACATGAAACTTGGTGTCAGAATTGGAGAAAAAATAGATTTTTGAACCCTGGAAAGATGCAGAGACAGACTCTGATGAAGACTGCTGTTCTTACACATGAAAATTCAAATCCGTAAAAAAAAATGCTGAAAAGGACATAGGAAAGCAGACAAAGTGAAATCCTGGCTGCAGAGAGGTCACAAAAGTACAAATCTGCAGACACAGGAAAAGCGTTGCACTGCAGAAAAAGGACAAAGGAAATGCAGACAAAGGCTGCAGGTAAATTACTAAGCAAGTAAATGGCTGCAGTAAATTTTCCATTCCCATCTACAGTTTAATTGAAAAGCAATGCGTGAAGAAACTGCCAGTTTTTCCACTTACAATGGCAAAACTATGAGATTGCATCTGATTTAGTTAACAAGCCTGAACTGACAAGAGTAGCCATACTTTTTCCACTGTTGGGGAAGGACTGCTACAAAGAGTATGCCATCTAAATCTAACTGGCAAACAAAGGAAACAGATGACAGAGATTTTGAAAAGCTTGAATGCACATTTTGAACCCTGAGTGAATGTTAGATTTGAAAGTTATGTGTTCAACACTGGAGTTCAGAGTGAAAACGAGACCATTGAAAAGTATGTGACTGCAGTAACACAGCTGGCAGAATCATGCGAATTTGGACATGTATTAACAACAAAAGGTCTTTGCCCTGATCCTGACGAGGTGAGAGCTGTACCAACAATGCAGCGGCCAACACTTTGACATGACCTGATTATCTTGTCACTCTGGACTACCATTCTGACTAATATGAGTTAGACCAGCTGACTTCAGTGATGACGAGAGAAATAGTGGAATGCCTGAAAGCCCACTTCAGTTGGTACGGCATTCCAGACATTGTGATGAGTGACAGTGGCAATCCCGATTCACAAAGAATTCGGAAATTCAACACTACACATCATGTCCGCATTATCGCCAGTCGAATGGAAAGGCTGAGACAGCAGTAAAAATCACCATAGGACTCGTCAAGAAATCGAGCAAACCTAACACAAAAGTACAGCAGTCCTTAGACAGTGATGATATATCTCTTTCTCACTCGATCTGTCTTTCTCTCACACACACAAACGTTCTTTCTCACACAAACACTCTGTCTCTCTCTCACACACACTCCCTCTCTTTTACACACACTCACACACATTCTCACTATCTTTCACAGACATTCACTTTCTCTCACACATATGCACATTCTCCCTCTCTCAGACACACACGCTCCCACGCCCACACTCCCTCTCTTTCAGTCACACACACATTCTCCCATTCTCACTCTCACGTTATCTCTCTCACTCACACACACACACACACTCTCTCTCTCTCTCTCTCTCACACTCTATCCCTGTCTCTCTCACACTCTATCTCTCTCTCTCACACACACTCTCTCCCTCTCTCAGACACACTCTATCCCACTCTCTCAGACACACTGTATCCCACTCTCTCACACACACTCTCTCCCTCTCTCACACACACTCTCTCTCTCTCACACACTCTCTCCTCTCACACACACTCTCTCCCTCTCTCACACACACTCTCTTCCTCTCTCACACACACACTCCCTCTCAAACTCTCTCCCGCATACACACACACTCCCTCACACGCTCTCCCACTCTCTCACACACACTCCCTCTCTATCTCACCCACACACACTCCCTCTCTCTCTCATACACACTCTCCCTCTCACACACACTCTTCCCCTCTCTCACACACTCCCCCTTTTTTTGTCAGACACACTCTTTCTCAGACACTTTCTCCCTCTCACACAAATTCTCTCTGTCTCTCTTACACACTTCCTCACACACACGCATACACTCCCTCCCTCTCACACACACTTTCTATCTCAGACACACTCTTCATCTCACACACTCTTTCTCCATCTCTCTCACACACACTCTCTCCCCCTATCTCATACGCACACACTCTCCCTCTCTCAGACACACCCTGTCCCCCACACACACACTTTCTCCCTCTCTCACACACACACAGTCCCTCTCTCTCACACACACACACACTCCCTCTCACACACGCACACTGTCCCTCTCGCTCTCACGCTCTCCCACTCTCTCTCACACATTCTCCCTCTGTATCTCTCACATTCTCTGTTTCTTTCTCACACAAACACTCTCACAAACACTGTCCCCCTCACTCTCACACACACTCTCTCCCCCTCTTTCACACACTCTCCCCCTCTTTCTCACACACTCCCCCTCTTTCACACACGCTCTCCCCCTCTCTCACACACGCTCTCCCCCGCTCTCTCACACGCTCTCCCCCGCTCTCTCTCACGCTCTCCCCCGCTCTCTCCCCCGCTCTCACACGCTCTCTCACACGCTCTCCCCCACTCTCACACACGCTCTCCCCCGCTCTCACACGCTCTCCCACGCTCTCACACACGCTCTCCCCCGCTCTCACACACGCTCTCCCCCTCTCTCACACACGCTCTCCCCCTCTCTCACACACGCTCTCCCCCTCTCTCACACACGCTCTCCCCCTCTCTCACACACGCTCTCCCCCTCTCTCACACACGCTCTCCCCCTCTCTCACACACGCTCTCCCCCTCTCTCACACACGCTCGCCCCCTCTCTCACACACGCTCGCCCCCTCTCTCACACACGCTCTCCCCCTCTCTCACACACGCTCTCCCCCTCTCTCACACACGCTCTCCCCCTCTCTCACACACGCTCTCCCCCTCACACACGCTCTCCCCCTCTCTCACACACACTCACCCTCTCACACAAACTCTCCCCTTCTCGTACACACACTTTGTCCCTCTTTCTCACACACAGTCTTTCTCTCCCTCTCTCAGACACTCTCCCTCTCTCTCACACACACACACTCCTCACTCTCTCACACCACACACACACTCCCTCTCTCACACACACTCTCCCTCTCTCTCACACACACACTCTTTCCTTCTCTCACGCGCACTCTTTCCCTATCTCACACACTCCCTCTGACACACACTCTCCTCTCTCACACACACTCTCCTCTCTCACACACACTCTCCCTCTCAGACACACTCTCCCTCTCTCTCACACACTCCCTCTCTCTCACACACACACACTCCCTCTCTCATACACACTCTCTCTCCCTCTCACACAAACAGTCTCGCTCTCTCTCACACACACACTCTTTTCCTCTCTCACGTGCACTCTTTCCCTATCTCACACACTCCCTCCCTCTCACACACACACACACTCCCTCTCTATTACATACACTCTCCCTCTCTGTCTCACACACACACTCTCTCACACACGGACTCCCCCTCTCTTTCACGCACACACTCCCTCTCTCACACACACACTCTCCCTCTCATGCACACACTCTCTCTCTGGCACACTCTGTCCCTCTTTCTCTCTCACTCCCTCTCTCATACACACACTCCCTCTCTCTCTCTCACACACACACACACACACACTGGCCCTCTCTCACACACACCCTCCCCCTCTCTCACACACACACTCTCCCTCACTCTTTCACACACACACACTCTCCCACTCTCATACACACACACTCTCCGTCTCAAACACACACAGTCTCCCTCTCTCACACTCACACTCTTCCTCTCTCTCACACACACTCTCATACACACTCCCTCTCTCTCACATACATTATCACTTTCTCTCACACACGCTCTCCCTCTCACGCACAACACACTCTCTCACACACACACACTCTTTCCCTCTCTCACGTGCACTCTTTCCCTATCTCACACACTCCCTCCCTCTCTCACACACACACACTCCCTCTGACACACACTCTCCTCTCTCTCACACACTCTCCCTCTCACTCACACACACACACACACTCTCTCTCTCTCAGACACACTCTCCCTCTCTCTCACACACTCCCTCTCTCTCTCACACACACACACACTCCCTCTCTCTTACATACACTCTCCCTCTCTGTCTCTCACACACTCTCTCTCACACACTGACTCACTCTCTCTTTCACACACACTCTCCCTCTCACGCACACTCTCTCTCTCACACACACACTCTTTCCCTCTCTCACGTGCACTCTTTCCCTATCTCACACACTCCCTCCCTCTCTCTCACACACACACTCCCTCTGACACACACTCTCCTCTCTCACACACACTCTCCCTCTCACTCACACACACACACACACTCTCTCTCTCTCAGAAACACTCTCCCTCTCTCTCACACACTCCCTCTCTCTGTCACACACACACTCTCTCTCACACACTGACTCACTCTCTCTTTCACACACACACTCCCTCTCTCACACACACACACTCCTCACTCTCACACACCACACACACACTCTCTCTCCCTCTCACACACACACTCTCCCTCTCTCTCACACGCACACTCTTTCCCTCTCTCACGTGCACTCTTTCCCTATCTCACACACTCCCTCCCTCTCTCTCACACACACACTCCCTCTGACACACACTCTCCTCTCTCTCACACACTCTCCTCTCTCTCACACACTCTCCTCTCTCTCACACACACTCCCTCTCTCTCACACACTCTCCCTCTCTCTCACACACTCCCCCTCTCTCTCACACACACACACTCCCTCTCTATTACATACACTCTCCCTCTCTGTCTCACACACACTCTCTCACACACTCTCCCTCTCTCTCATGCACACACTCTCTTCTCTGGCACACTCTGTCCCCTCTCTCTCTCACACTCCCTTCCTCTCTCATACACACACTCCCTCTCTCTCTCTCTCACACACACACACACACACACTGGCCCTCTCTTACACACACTCTCCCCCCTCTCTCACACACACACTCTCCCTCACTCTCTCACACACACACACTCTGCCTCTCTTTCCCTCACACACACTCTCCCCACTCTCATACACACACACTCTCCGTCTCTCTCAAACACGCACAGTCTCCCTCTCTCACACACACGCGTTTCCTCTCTCTCACACACACACTCTCACACACACTCTCTCCCTCTCTCTCACACACACATTATCCCTTTCTCTCTCACACACATTCTCCCTCTCTCACAAGCACATTCTTCCTCTCTGTGTCACACACACTCTCTCTCTGACACACTTTCTCAATCTCTCAGACACTCTTTCCCTCTCTCTCTCACACACACTCTCCCTCTGTCTCTCACATTCACTCGCTCTCTCTCACACACACACACTCCCCCGTTCCCTCTCATACACGCTCTCCCACT